>NC_045617.1:77885829-78190293 GCF_009829155.1 Mustela erminea | reverse complement strand
GACAGAGATCACAAATAGGCAGAGAGACGGGGGAGGGGGAGGGGGAGAAGCAGGTTCCCCTCTGAGCAGAGAACCGGATGTGGAGCTTGATCCTAGGACCTTGAGATCATGACTCGAGCTGAAGGCAGGAGCTTAACCCACTGAGCCACCAAGGTGCCCCCAGATGCTCAAATCCTGACTGAAAGTGAGTAATTAATCCAATGCTTAAACTGGTGCAAAACCAGAATGAAGTGCAAATGCTGCAGCTCAATCTACAGATGAGACATCACCACCTTCTCTACGTTGGAGCTCATGCCTGGGGCTTGGTCCCACAGCTCCATGGCTGAGATTGCTGACAGGTGGGCTTCATTGGGCCCATCTGCTAAGCACAGAGTTCTCATTAGGGCATGTGTGTTAACCAGAGGGTAATCCTGGGAAACACCTGCTCCTCCACACACTTGGATCATCCAGTCCATGAACTGCCCAGTTTATTTTTAACATCCACTGAGTTTTCCATCAATTATTATTATAAACATTATGCATAATCACTGTAAGTGGAAACTTTTTAAAATATAAGAAAATAAAATCACTTTAAATTACTCTTCCCAGAGTTAGTCGCCATTAATCTTTTCTTCTTGCATTTCCTCGATAGACTCATTATTACTATTGGAACATAGGAGTTTGTATGCTCTTTCACTAAAATTTATTTCATGACTATCCACTGCTTTGAAGACAGTTTTAATACTTACATAAAATTTATTATATGAAAATATCAAAATTTCTTTAATAAATATTTTGCTTGTAAATATTTACATTGTTTCCAAATTTAAATGTAGCTATTATGGAAATGAGCAGGTTATGCCTTTATCCAAATGTACTTGGAATAGTGCCATTGGCTTCTACTGAAGGATTTTGTAAAAACAAAACAATCCTATGAAATAGGAATCCTATGAAATCTATGAAATATGAATGATATGAAATATCATTATAATTATTATGGACTAAATGTTTGTGCTCACCCAAATTCATATGTTAGAGCTCTAACTCCTAGGGTGAATATATTTGAAAAAAGAGCCGGAAAGGAAGTGATAAAGGCTATAGGAGTCTAAGGGCAGAGTTAGACTAAACTCTAACTCTGTTTAGTTAGCCCAAGCTATGAATGAGGAAACTGAGACAGAGGCTATTAATTTGTATGAGATCACAAAGCAAGTAAGTGAGTGAATTGGAATTCTGATACAAGTTATTCTAAAATATGCATTCTTTAGGTTTCATGAAAACAGAGTGGACTGGTTGCAAGAACTGTGAAGGATCTGAGATTTTAGCCTGTCACACTTTCATACAAGCTAGCAGAAGACGCAAGACTCCTGGGTCAAAGACAAAGGGCTGTATTACTCATCGCACAGCAAACAGCATGAGCTTCATGTTTAAATTTGCTCTGCCCAACTCCTAAACCTTATGGGGGCCATGTAGAAAGGCCCAGTAGATGCTGGGCACACAGTGGGTTTGGTCACATTTTATAAGGCCTTCGTTTAAGAAACCCCTCAATCTATAAAGGGTGAAGCTAGCTAACATTGTCATTCATTGTCCAAGAAAGAGAGAATACTTGTACTCTCCTGGTCAGGAATGAAATCTGCCCTTTACCTCTATAGGGAGTATGGATACTTAGACCGCATGATATACAAACACCTTTAAAAGACAGCTGGGGGCCAAAACTGTCACAGTCATTTTAAAAATGCCATGGAGAATTGCCACCCCTCACCTCCACAAAAGTATCTAAGGAAACATCTAAATGAAGTAGATTGTGAGGGCCACTGGACAGTCTGACAAAGTCCCAGAGAGGTGTGATCAAGTTGTGCTTTGTTCATGTTTGCATATATTAATATCTAAATCTGATTCAAATTCAGATCCATAGGGTCTGGGGTCTGTGTCCCTAGCTCAATCACAAAAGGACATAAGGCAGAGATAATTGTGGAACAAGGAAAAGATATGTATCCTGGTGAAAAAGATCAGCAAAACCAAGTAAAATATAACGGCTTCAGACAAGGAGACTATGCTTGGGGCAGAAATTCATCCTAGACAGGAAAATCTAAGCAGCAAATCAGTTGTATAAATTAAGTCCATCTGCAAGGACAAGCCCCTTTCAATTTACTGAGCACTCAGGAAGTTAGTATGTCACTCCAGGGCAGGGGCGATTTGTTTCCTGACCAGAGTAATAAAGATAATGTCTTCCTCTGGGGCAAATATTGTGTGGTTTAGCTTGCAACACCAGATAATAGCTAGAATAATTCCAGACTTGGTGGACTTAAAAGCTTTAATACTCTTCTCGCTTAGATTACAATTAGTTTGCTAGCTGGGCAGGGCTGTGTTTGTTGAGAAAAGAACTTCTAGGGGAAAGAGACTGAGGGAGGCAGAAATTGACAGACAGAAGAGATAAAGAGCAAAGTTGGGAGGTCACTTTTTCAAAAAGAAAATGACCAAGTGAAATGTCAACAGGGGGAAAAAAAAAAAAAAAAAACCAAACATGTGCCTTTCTACACAAGCTAAACTGCAGCCATCTTTGCCCAGGAATTAGAAGTGAAATGTCAAGCCAACTCAAAAGCAGAGCCTACTTGATAGCAGAGCCAAAGAATCAGAATTAGCATTTGCAGAGAAAATGTTCCTTCTTAGTTATTTAAAGAAAACGTTATTAAAGAGTTCAGTTAAATTAGATCCAAACTGGTTTGAATTTCAAGCTATCACTTTTCTCATGTTAAATCCCCAGTCATTAGATAACTAAACATTTGCAAGGTTTGAGGAATGCTCCTTTAAGGCACTGTGTTATTTGGGAGAATATAACCTTCTTGCATAATTTTCACTCTGGTGAGCAATCTCAGAGTCTCTTATATTCAAATCCTACATTCATTTCTTATAAAAAGGTAATATCATCTGCCATATTCTATTGCAGTCATTTTCATAATAAAAGCTATAGTTAATGCTGATAACATCACTAATTAAAAGAAAGTTGTGATAGACATAAAATATACATATATACACATTTATATATATATATATATTATATATATAAAATTCCAACAAATATCTAAGAATAACAGAGAACAACTCTAAGAATAAGCTAAGGTACATTATTTTTATCTACTTACAAGTCACTGTATTCTCTCAGTTTAATTTAAAGTTTCGATCAAAATAAACTTCCTAGGTCTGAGAGAGAAAGAGCAATAATCATTTATCTTCAAATTTTATGTAGAATGAAGAATAATTCTCATTTAACTTCATAAAATTGATAAAGGAAATGAGAAAAGATAATTTTTGATTCAAGGAACTTTTAACTTCCTCATGTATAATAATCATGCCTGCATAGAAAAACATTTATAAAAAAAGTAAAAATGAGAAACCTAGTTCATTTTCTCAGTTATGATTTATTGCCTAAGAACCAAAATTATTTTAAATACATTAACATAGTTTGAAATGGAATCTAAAACTTAAACATATTTTGTTTCCAAACTTCTAGAGGAATTAAAAATGCTTCCTTCCTATAAAATATCAGGTATAATGTACAGTATGGTGACTATAGTTAATAACATTACCGTTAATAGATCACATATCATCAATAACAATGCAGATAATAATGTTAAATATTTAAAAGTTGCTGAGAGTAAATCTTAAACATTCTCACCAGAAAAAAAGAATAGTTATCAGTGTGAGATAATGGATGTGTTAATTATCTTGGTCTTAGTAATCATTCATACATATATATACCTATATAAAAAATACTAAATATTATATAAAATACATGTATTGTATATTATGTTGTTAAATATTATATAAAAATTTATATTATATATTAATTATATATAAGTATATAATATTATATATACACATATACACACAAATTGTCACATTATATACTTTAAATATATATAATTATATTTGTCAACTATTCCTCAATAAATTTGGGGGCAAAAGTTCTGTAATTCCTAAAAGTAATATGATCCTTGCTTTCAAGATTGTTTCTTGGAAAATCTTGATAGATTAAAAAGTATTTTATAATCTCAATATTATATTTATTATCTATGCTTAATATCACTGAAGTGAGAAAGTTAATGTAAGAGATAAACAAGCCAAAAGTAAGCAGATCTACTTTAAAAATATTAGTATGCCACAGATTTCAGTTTAACACAATTTAAATTATGAATTTATGGTGCCAAGAATGTAATGAAATTACCTGGGAAAATTAACTCAAGTCAAAGAAAAATATCCTTAATGATCTATAAGAAAAAGAATTTCTCTGTGAGTATGAAAATGTCCTTAAGTCTAAACCAAGTGTTCTAAACCATCAAATCTCAAAATGTTGGAAATTTTGGACCTAGAAGTTATTACTGCCCTTCCAAATTGTAAGAATATAAACATGTCAAGGGAGACAAGTGCTTGTGAAGCTCTGAGTTGGAATGTTAGACTAGAACAGCCTGGGTCACAGAGAGATGATTCCTGGGCTTGACTTCTCCTCACTGGAAAGATTAGAAAAGTAGAGGGGGAAAAAGAAAAAGAAAAACTTCAAATTCAAACTTACTATTTTATTGTTAATAAAACATGGATAAATTAACTAGATTTTAGCTATAAAACTAATAAATGTTTGACTTACTACCTCCTCCCACAAACTAAGTACTTTACCTTGAGCAGATAACCATTAATATTTAACATTTTAAAACATTATTAAATATTTTCATCCACCAAGTTAATAAAGAAAACATTTATATTCAATATAGAAGAAAGTTATATAGCATGTTATGAAAGGAACTAGATTTTATATTTAAAATCTTGGTATGAAAATCTCCTAGCTTTCCAATATTCTAAAATCATAGGTAGAACAGCAGAACAAGTGAAGGACTATTTTTAAATGAATGTTGCTGAACAGAAGCTCTCCAATTTTAGGGAAAAAAATCCAATTCTAGTTTTAAAAATAGATTAAAAGCAGTAGGTCTGAAGGTGACAATTAACAATAAGGAAACATCTTTTACCCTTGACAGCAGTAAGAAGTGACTGCTGTGTGAAATCCTTGCCACTCACCTTGGGCTGAAGCTGGGTTCTTTCCCACCTTGTGATGCTTTTCATCTGCTGTGCTGAAACCAAGTGCGATACCTCTGAGGGCCCTAAACTGGAATGACGGACTTCAAAATTGTTATATTTCAGGCTATCAATTCTGGCCATGCATCTTACCTCTAATTCTTTGTTACTACTTTTTCCTGAACTTGGACTTTTTCTCTTTTACTTGCATCATCTAACTACCTTGTGCTTTCTTCACAACTTCTACACAATCAATTGACTCTCTCCCCATTGTTCTTCTCCTACAACTCAAATTCATGCCACAGGGCCTTCTGGAATCTCTGTTTGACTATAAACATCATCATCCCCTTCTGATACTGTTTTTTTAACTGTCATAAACAAACCGGCCTCTCACACAGTGCCCCTGCCTCCAGTCCCCCAACTATCTTCTACTTTATGCAACAACTCATTGTTTCTTGAGTCTCCTCCATCCCCGGGCTGCTATCATCTGCTGACCTCTGGGTAACTTCTCCAATTCTTTGGGGAGTTTCTATTTGTCTCATGCTATTGTCTCCACCCTCCGGTGCTTTTGTCATCTTCAGTCATTTGAACACCCAGACAGATGATCTATCCTACACGGTAGCATTATAATTTCTGAACATTTTTGCTTCAGCTACTTTCAACCTTCTCTCTGCATCAATCACCCCCTCCCAGAGCAAATCCTTTTCACCCCAAGGAATTGTCCCATGTTTGTTTTCTTTCATTCAAACAATTCTACTTTAACGACTGTTTCCTTTCCTTTTGGTTTTCTCATGCTCTTACTGACATCTTTTCTACTGAGGACAAAGGTCCTGGAGTCCTCCATTCCCTTCCAACCTATTAATCCCTTTCCATCCACTTTTCATCTCAAGAGCCCAAGGTTTATCACTAGAACTGCTCTAGCCAGCATCCCCAAGTCCCTAACACCCAAATTATTCCACTGAGACTAATCAGACAAAACCCTAACCTGGCAGAATACTACAAACCCATCTTTGTTGTAACACACCCTTGGTGACTAGACTCTTCTAGAGAAAACTCACATGATCCTGTAGCTTAGATCTACCATAAATTCTCATCTCCAATGCCAACGAGACCCTTAGCACTGGCTGGCAATCTGTTACAGCATCCTTATCAACTATTTATAGTTCACTTATTAATAAAGCTCATTCATACTTCTTCCAAGTCTTGATGCAATTTGCTAATTAAGGGACATTTTTGCCATAACTAATGTCAAAAATATATTTGATATGTCATTTTTACCAGGTTTCCAGGAGGACAAAATTAGAAAGTTAACCAAATGTCAACTTCTCATACATAAGACAGAAAAGTTTGGTCAGACCTTCAACCACACAACAGTTGCATATTTTATTGGTCTAGTTCTGCATCCGTATCTATTTGCACACTAATCAGTAATTTCTTTGAAAAAGAAACTGAATCTTATTTGTATGTATAGCTCTTTTCAATAACTACTGCACTCTAAACATATTTAGAGAGCAGTGAAAGAACTCTCTTAAGCTCTCTAGGAGCCTAAGATTAATCTGACTGAAAGTACGGTTTAATTTTGAAAATCAGAAAACACTGATCTTAAGAAAATGTGAAATTATGGTCTGAATACTATACTCTAATTAAGGAAGCAATTAAATATGAGATATGCCTTAGTAATATTTTCTTCAAATATGTTTTAATATTTTGAAAGTTTTAGTATTTGAATAGGTAATTCAGTTAAAAAATACATTAAGTATCTGCAATAGACTGATAGTGGCTCCCAAAGATATTTCCATGGTCTGATGCCTAGAACCTGTGGGTGTTACCTTATAGCCAAAATACATGATTCAGTTAAGGATCTTGAGAATTGAAATTTATCCCATATTATCAAGGTGGGACCTAAATGCAATCACAAGTATGTCCATTAAGGAAAGTAGGTAGAGTTTGGAAACAGAAAGAGGATAAAGCAATGTAAAGATGATAGCAAAGATTGCAGGATGTGGGTACAAACCAAGGAATACCAAAGATTGTTGGCAGGTACCCAGATGCTAGAAGAGGCATGGAACAGATTCATCCCCAGAGTCTCTAAAGGGCGTATGGCCCTAATAAACCCTCAATTTCAGGTTTCTGGAACCAAAAGTATTAGAAAATAAATTTCTACCATTTTAAGCCACCTGGTTTTGGGCAATTTGTTATAGCACCCATAGGGAACAAGTATAATATCACCATGTGTCAGGCACCATATGCAACTCTAAAGACATGAAGCTTAAAAAAATAAAAGTAGAGGGAGGCATGTTCCCTGACCACAATTAGCTCTCAGTGTAGTGAGGGAGGCCAACACAAAATTTTAAAATCACTTCACATCTATGTTGGAAACATGCACTGGGGCTACGGAAACACAGAGAAGAGTTCTAATAAACTGATATGGAGTTGTGACCCCTTGGAGTAGGACCTAGGAATCAAAGAGTTAAAAGAGCATGCTAGATCTAGAGAATGGCAAGGAAATTGAGGTGGATCATTGGTGATAGGGGAATTGGATGGAGATGAAACTGGAATGGTAGATTATAAAGCAATGCATTGTTCTTTAGACAGTGAGAAGTCACTGAAGGTTTACAGCAAGAAACCAAACTTCCCTGATTTCTGTTTTCAAGAGATAACTCTGAGGCATTTATGTGGAAAATTCACTTAACTGGAATAACTCATTCTCCTGATGATGCCGAAAAATGAAGTGTTACCTAACTAAATTGGTTCCAAAAGCAGGCAATGAATTTTCATTTGTTTTGGCAACATAGTTGCTAGCTGGTATGCTTAAATTCAACTACTAGACAGGTCATTAACATTTCGTTACTCTGCCAAAATAGAATTTTCAGTACCTTCCATTCCTAAAAGACTAGGTAGATTCAACTAAAGAACCTCAATTTATTACATGAAGGATTATTTAAAAGTACCCAAATGGGTTTTTTAAGGCAAGAATCTGGGAAATATACCCTCCCAACAAAGATTTCTTATAACCTGATTTTCCCCCTCTAAATACTGAGTAATTTTCTCCAGAGGCTATCGAGTGGAGAAAAATCCATTATGGTGTCATGGATAAGAAATTATTGACCTAACAGAGCCCATGATTTATTCCTTAAGAAAAAACTCCCTAAGAAAGAAAGCTGTTAAGGACTTCTTAAAGGATAATAAATACTGGTCTTTAAAAAAAATACAGAAAGTAATATAAACAAGCTGCTTCTGCTAAGCAGTGGCCAAGTTGTACCAACAACGATCTTGCAGTTCTCACTGTGGAAGAATAAGAAAACGACTTCCTAAAGTACCCACAACTGAATGAACAGAAGTTAGAGATAAAAATCTACATTTTGTGGGTTTAACAAATAATGCAGAAATGCCAGACAAAATACACATTTTGAAGCTGTTCTGTTCATCCAACTTAGAGGTATTTGTTATTTAATGAGCCCACTTTTTAGTACTTCAGTGCCCAAGCCAAGCATTGACCATTGCCCAAGAATTACAAAAGCAATAGTCTTGAATTTTCAGCATTAGCAGCAGTCCACAAAACTATGAGAATATGACCCAAGTTATATTTCAAAGACAAACATTTTTATTTCCAATGATCAAATCAAACCATAGATCTCTGGTTCACTGTTATCCTTAATCAATAGAGCCCAAAGTAAAGTAAGGGGCCAACAAGTATCTGAGAATATGGGCAGTGAACATAGCCAAACAAGACTTTTATTTTTGCCAGAATATTCTAGATATACTAACGAATTGCTAACCCTGCATTTCATGTTTTACTTCTCTGACACTAATAAGTCTTTTTTCTCTTTTTATTTAACTGACCCTGACTGTACATATGGGAATTCAGTGAATGGAAGAGAAAATAAAATAATCTTTAATGAATGTATCACCATATTTTTTGACCTACTTGTAAAATTCATGACTTCCAATGAAGGTCTTACTGGAAAAATCTCGTCTTCAACAAACAATACATATCTACTGCCCTACTCTACCACACACACTATAGACTTAGTACAGAGCAGAGAAAAAAAGTAGTCCTTGCTGTGTGCATCAGTAAATCTAACTTTACTGCTGAATCAAAATTTTATACCCAAAAGGAAACATTTATGATACAATAGTAATTATTTAAGAAAAGATAATGAAGATGTTGATTATATATGCATTGAAAATAAGATGTTGGACTTGAAAATCAGTGTGACAGAATCATTGTTTCTCAACAAAGGTGCACACACCTCAAGGGCCTCCTTCATCCTACTCTTGATCATATCTCTCCTTAATTCACACAATTGTGCTAATTCCTCTGAAATCCAGTTGTTTTATGAACAAACCATATTTGTACATTATTATTTACAAAGCCTGGTGAGGGACATCAGACAGGTATGTCCAGAGTACAGACAATGTGGTATAAGGTCATTGGTGGGGATCTCTGGGAATCCTATGCAATGTTTCATTGATACATATCACTATTATTGATAAATGCCTCTGTGTGTGTGTGTGCATGTACATATGTGTGTGTGCCTGTGTGTGCATAAAGGAGAGGGGGATGTGAATGATCCCCTAATAGTTTTAAAAATATTTTCAGCTAACAAACGTGTGTGTGAGTATGTGTGTCTGTGTATATTTGTGTCTAATTCTTTCATATTGAGATCTAAGGAGTTTATACATTAAGAATAATATTACAAGGGGCGCCTGGGTGGCTCAGTGGGTTAAGCCACTGCCTTCGACTCAGGTCATGATCTCAGGGTCTTGGGATTGAGTTCCACATCGGGCTTTCTGCTCAGCGGGGAGCCTACTTCTCTCTCTCTCTCTGTTTCTCTCTCTCTCTCTGCCTGCCTCTCTGCTTATTTGTGATAAAGAAATAAAACCTTTTTTTAAAAAAGAATAATCTTACAAGATTATCAAATCCAGAGTTAGATATAAGATTAGAAAATCTTCAGGACCATCAGTCCTTAGCAGCTCTATTTTGTGCTTCCAGAGTCACAGAAAGTTGCTTCTGAGGTATACTGGATTAAAGAATCTCAAAAGAACATCCAATTCAACATTGGTTGGACTAGGAAAAGACTGACAAAAGAAATAAATTTTGAACTGCATTTTCTTTTTTTTTTTTTTTTTAAGATTTTATTTATTTATTTGACAGAGAGAGATCACAGTAGGAGAGAGGAAGGGAAGAGATCACAGAGAGAGAGGAAGGGAAGCAGGACCCCCACTGAGCAGAGAGCCCGATGTGGGACTCGATCCCAGGACCCTGAGATCATGACCTGAGCTGAAGGCAGCAGTTTAACCCACTGAGCCACCCAGGCGCCCCTGAACTGCATTTTCAAAGTTAAAAAGATGTTTTCCAGGAAAAGAAGAGTGAATAGATATTCTAGATAGAGGAAAATACATGTTCAAAGGTACAGAATCATGGAATAGCATGGGAAATTGAGGGAATAGAAAGCAGTTTTGCAATGCAGTAGGAGTCTAGAAGTTTGAGAGAAGATGAAACATAAGTCAAGTTCCCTGGCCCCTACACCAAAAGCTCAATCTTGGATTCTTATCTCTGCTCCCACCCTCTCTTTCTCAACATACATTCCAAACACGTTCCCCAATTCCTTATACCAAAGTGCTGACTTCTCATTCTTGTTGATCCTGTACTTCCAGTCAGTATGTCGTACCAGCAAAAGCATGAGTTTGAAACTGGACAGAAATGGATTTGAATCACTACTTGCTAAATTAATAGCTGTGTGATCTTAAAATGTTACTTAATCTCCGGGTCTTAGTTTCTTTCTATGTAAAATGAAAATGATAATGTCATTATTATAGTGTTGTTCTGAAAATTAAATGAGAGAATACCTCTTGAGAATATATGACATATATATATAATCATATATAAATTTTTAAAGAAGCTAGTTCTCCCCTTCCACTACTGTGGGAAACCTCTAGAAAAAGACATTTTTTGAAAGTCAAATAAAAGGGGGGTCAAAAGCAGATTATCCTAGTGTGAATTCCAGCTTCTTCATATACTACTAGCTATATAGCCATGGGCTTAACTCTCCAATCTTCTCTTTCCTCATTAATAAAGTAAAGATAATAAATCTAATCTAGAAAGTTGTATGGATCAGATAAACTTCACTTCTTTCATTGTCTGGAAGTTGTAGGTTCTCCTCCCCTGAATATTCTCTCAACATCTATGAGAATATACTGACAACTGCACTTAACCTCTCCATCCAAGCTTACCAACCTCTTCATTACTGGTAACTATGTCACCATTTTCACCTCACACACAACAAACATTTCATTTCTAGGAAGCCAATAGCTATTTTCAGCTATTTCACCTATTGCCCCATTACCTCCCCTCTGGTAACCACCAGTTTGTTCTCTACAGTTAAGAGTCTTTTCTTGGTTTGTCTCTCTCTTTCTTTCTTTTCCTTTGCTCATTTGTTTTGTTTCTTAAATGCCACATATGAGTGAGGCCATATGGTATTTTTCTTTATCTGACCAACTTATTTCACTTAGCGTTATACTTTCAAGCTTCATCCATGTTGTTGCAATGGGAGGGTCTGTTCTTTTTATGGCTGAAGAGTATTACACACACACACACACACACACACACACACACACACACACATTTTCTTTATCCATTCATCTATTGATATACTCTGGGCTATTTGGCTGTTATAAATAATGCCACAATAAACATAGGAAGGCATGTATCTCTTTGGATTCATGCTTTTGTATTTTTTGGGTAAAGCCAGCAGAAAGTGAAATTAAGGAAATGATCCCCTTAACAACTGCACCAAAAAAAAAAAAAATCTAGAAATAAACTTAACAAACAAGGTGAAAGACCTATACTCCAAAAATTACAAAATGCTGATGAAAGAAATTCAAGACAATGCGAAGATATTCCATGCTCATGGGTTAGAAGAATAAATGTTGTTAAAATGTCTATACTAACCAAAGAAATCTGCATATTTAATGCAATATGTATCAAAATATCAAAAACACTTTTAAGAGAACTAGAACAAACAATCCTAAAATTTTTTAGAGCCACAAAAGACCTTGAATAGTCAAAGTAATCTTGAAAAAGAAAACAAAACTAGAGTTATCACAATTCTAGAATTCATATTACATTACAAAGTGGTAGTAATTTAAATAGTATGGTACTGGCATAAAAATGGCATAAAAATATTCTATACATCAATAGAATAGAATGAAATGGAATATAATAGAATATCCAGAAATAAACCCATCATTATTTGGTCAAATAATCTTCAACAAAGGAAGAATGAATATACGATGGGAAAGACTGTCTCTTCCACAAACAGTGTTGGGAAACCTGGACAGCCACATGCAAAAGAATGAAACTGGACCACTGTTTTTCACCATACACAAAAATACACTCAAAATGGATCAAAATCTTACTTTTAATGTTATAACCTAGTGGGAGGAAAAGAAACATATCATGTTCCAAATGTAATACATAGTACACAATTTATTTTTATAACAACCTTGGAAATCAAATAGTTATCAGTATCCCCATTTAAGATACAAATCCAACTGAGTCTCATAGTAGTTAATAACTTGTCCAAGGTCATCAAAAAATAGAGGTGAAATATTTTCAAATAATTTTTTGGTTACTTTTGAAAATCAATTATCTATTTAACCATTCTGCAGCTCTTTCCTATGTAACAACATTGCACATTTATACATGCTGTACTGAATTGCTCCCAGCTTTAAGAATTTTTCATACTTCACTAAGGAAAATATCCCATTATCTCCTGAATTTCATGGTTTAGCAACACAGCCCATAAAGTCAAGCTACGCCATAGTAGAAAATAGTGTGTCTTGTTCCTGAAACAAATTTAAGAGTATATTCAACATATCTATCTTATAATGGTGAAAATAGCCTATGAAGCAATTTTCAACCCCATAAAATAGAGCTACTTCCAGCCTTGGGTCCATCACATCCAGTGAGAATTCCAAGACTTTAATAATGGCCAACAAACTCTTTTGAAACCTTGTAGCAATAATGAAATACTTCACAGAAGAAATAAGCTTTATTTAATCTTATGCCTGAACAACAAGAAAAACAAATCTATGAGTTAACAACAAAGTCTTAGGATAGCATACTTTATCATAACTGCAAAAGAGAATATGGTTCTTGGTCATCAAAGCTTAAATAGAAGATTCTATATGCTATGATTTACATTAGAAATGTTGATAAGCAGCATGTTATAATATTGTATTTAGACAGAATAAATACATAAACATGGTATCAACTGAGAAATAACTAGTCATAAATCTATTTCTGAGTAGTGAGTAATTAAGAGAAAGATATGAAATAAGTGAAATTATCCTCTTCCATCTCGTTTTTTCTATGAGACTTCCAAATATGGTTCCAGCCAATGAGAAGATCTTTGTGAACTTTACCTTTGCAAGTTTGATTAGCTTTTTTTATCCCACAAAACAACAACAAAAGTGAAATCTGTTAAAATTTTTTTTTTCTCTCTAAATTATTTTTCCAAATTCTTTGCCAAAGCAAACACATGGTACGTGTTAGTCAGCTGGGTCTGCATCAATTCATCAGTTGTATGAACTACCCTGATTTTGTTGCCAAACTTATTACACTAAATCCCACTGTTTTTAAACTTAACTCCAAACATCCTTTTAAGCTTGCAGAACATTCTAAATGTAGCTTAAATGTAGACTATTTTTAAATTACCTTTTTTTTAAGTAAACTTTGAGAATATTCCTCTTGGATACATCCCACATTATAAGTTCTTTTGGTACTCGCTAACAGAAAGGTAAAATACAGCCTTTTTTCCTTTTCTGGCACAAAGTATAGAGAAAGGGGAACTTTTACTTCATTTTTGTTAAGATTTTATTTGAACATTCTCAAAGGCAATAAGAGCTGTTAGAATAGTTTGACAAGAAATGTTATCAGATGGTTGGAATCCAGAATTTCAATGAGCAAATGTGCATTTCATTCTTTTTCCAACAAACTCATTTCATTGAAAAAGTCACTTATTTTACCATAATTAAAAATTATGCATTCACCCTATGATGATTTTAACCCTAACTTAAAGAATATTTTATTTATTGCTGTCTTTAGTCTTCAACAGTAAGTTTGATAGTGATGACTACCATCTCCTTGTTTCTGAAGAAAAAAGACCTAAAAAGAGAACATTAGCTTTTTCCATGAATAGACATATATTTTTTATGATAAAAATAAACAAAAATATCTTTCTAAAAGCCATAATTTGAATCTGCTACAATCTTCAAATGTTTTATCCTCAATTTATACCACACTCTAGCCTATAATTTTAAATTAAATAAATTTCAGTTCAAGAAACCTGAAATGTACCTACCTAATTTGGATATTGTGTAATTCAATGTAACATTATATACCAACATCTCACTATAAGTCAATGACTGAGAACTGCAGAAGACAACATTCACAAGCCATCACCACCACATCCCCTATACGCTTGGATCTGTTCCCAACTACTCTGTCTTCCCTCTGGTGAAAATGGGTGAACTGTCAGCAACGGCCAGCCTCTCCACTTGCATTCTAATCTCTTCTGTCTTCTCCAATACAAGAACACGGTTTCAGCAATTCTCACTTCTCTTTTCTTCAACAGCAAGTCTTCTACCCTCTGAATTGTTTCATCAGCTTATAAAAATGTTATTCCCTCATCTGAAACAAAAAATCCTCTGATCATCTCATTTCTCATTTCCTCACCTCTACTATACCCCCAAACACGTCCTTCCCTTTAGAGGAAACTCCTCAAAAGGTTGTCTCTGCGAATTCTTAAATCCACTCAAGATTTTCTCCCACCACATCACTGGAACTGCTCTTGGGGAGGTCACCAATGACCTTCATGTTGGTAAACCCAATGGCCGCCTTTCAGTTCTTAAATAACTTGGTCCCTCAGCAGCTTGCAACACAAATAGTCATTCCCTCTGCCTGTAAACATTTTCTTTGTTACTGCAGTCCCAGTTATCCTCCTTCTTTACTGGCCATACTATGGTAGTTAAAAAGCACAGCTTTCGGTGTCAGGGAGACTGACGTATGAATCCTTGCTCAGCCTCTTACTAAATAAGTAATTTACCTTGGAGAAGTAATTTTTCTGAGCCCCAGTTTCCTCACTAAAAAAGAATGCAATAGTACTTAGCACTCAAAATCATTTTTGTAAAAATGGATGAGATCTTGTTATTTGTGACAGCATGGATAGACCTAGAGAGTATTACCTATGCTAAGTGAAATAAGTCAGAAAGAGGGTAAATAGCACATGATTGCACTTTTAGGTGGAATCTAAAAAGCAAATAAATGAACAAAAAAAAGCTGAATCAGACCTATAAATACAGAGAACAAGTTGATGGCTAGAGGAGGGGGGTAGTAGGCAAAATGGGTGAAAGGGAGTAGGAGACACAGGCTTTCAGTTATGGAATAAGTAAATCACAGGAAGAATAGGTACAGCTTAAGGATTGCATTTCATGGTGACAGACGGTAGCTTTACTTGTGCTGGGCATAACATAATGTATAGAATTGATGAATCACTACATTATATTCAAAATACTATCAGAAACTTCAATATCCCTACTGGGATAATAATTCAGAAATGTACGTTTTTGGTCACTGAGGGAGGCTTTTCAGTGGGCATGCAGCTCTTCACTTAAAATGGAATGTAATATTTAATGCATTAGTATATACCTACCTAGGCAACATTGGAATAGATTAAAATAATCAGAGAAGAATCTTAATAATGGAAAATAATGTCTTAGAAGCTTAAAATTCTGAAATATATCCTTCCTTGCCTATATCAGAAATGTTCTACATGCTTTTGGCTCATAATTTAAGGATGCATTAACAGAGTTCTGAGCTCTTCAGAATTTACCAGGAGTCATGAATTGATTTTGTCTTCGCTTCTATCTTACCAACTGCATGAAATGACTTTTTCGTTATATTTTAAGAATCCTAAGTTTTCTTTGATGATATAATTCAATAGCATCCCTATTGTTAAAATATCTTGATTCAATATTAATATTTTATATGCAAAGCTTAAGATTTTATCATTTAATGAAAATTTTATTGCATATACACTATTACTAGGTCTTTTTAAAATAGTAAATGTGCGTGTATTAGATATTTTAGAAATAAAATTTTTCAATAGTGATTCAGTCACTAGAATCAAAACTACCTACACAATAGATGAAACTAAATGCACACACTACATTTACAGCCAGAGAGTATGCTAAGAAGATAGTTAAGTTCACTGAATCTTATGAATCAGGCCATTTCCTCAAAGTTTTTGGTATACACATGAGTTATCTACACATAGTTTACTTTTATGTTTTGAGGGTTATAAGACCAAACAAAATGGAAAAAATACTATCTCACAAATTGTTTTTTAGGTTACATAATATTACTTATTTAATACTGGAGAAAATGTAATTAAAATATATTTATATCTATATATATGTATACATATATATGTGTATATATGTGTGTGTGTATATATATATATATATAAAATGTCAAATATAATTTGACATTTTATATATATATATATATATACACATTCCACATTCCAAGGTACTATATTCTTTTATGGAAAGGTAGTTATTCAACAAATATACTTATGTTTATGTTATTTTCTGGAGATGTTAGATTCCAAAGATTCTAAAAGGATGATGTATCATTTAGGCAAGAGATGGACATGTAAATGAATAAATTACACTGTCTGTAAAAGACTATAAGAGTAAACATTTCTATGAAAGCAAATATGTAGTGTCTAATTACCTGGAGAATTAAATAAATGTTAGAAGATATAAAACTGACACTGAGTCTTAGAGTCCAAGTAAATGTTTGTCAAACAATTAACATAGAACTTTTTTACCTTGAGCTTTTTTGAGCTTTTTTACCTTGTAATATATGATGGAATTATGCATTCACATAGAGAAATAATTAGATTGAGATTTTAGAAGGAAAAAATCTAGAAATAGATTAGACAACAGATTTAAGGGAGTAGAGGCTGAAAGGCCAATAATTATATGGCTACTACAAAAGAAGTTAGAGTGACATTTATTGAAAATGTATACAGCCTAACTTAAGGCAAGTCCTGTTAGGATGTCGAGAAGGAGACATATACATTATGCATTTGAAGATATATTTTGGCAGCACAGGATGTAAGAGAAATTCATATAGTCAAATACTGGAGATTATCATGATATATGGTGTGTAAAATAGGAGATTCAGAAAAGATTGAAGAGTAATGTTCAAATGAACAGGAAAGAGTAATGTCATAGACACTGAAAAAGAACATCTAAAGTAGTTCCACAATGATCAACAGTGTCAAATACCATAGGAGTTTTGATTACATGGGATGATGCCTGGAAACATACCTACCACTGGGTTTGAAAATCAGAAGGTCAGGGTGGATCAGTTGTATTATAACAGCGGGAATACAGGTCAGATGGTACTGGATTGAAGAATGCAGACTAGCTGGAGAAGTAGAATTGGGGAATAGAATGAGAAAATGATTTGATAAAGTTTAGCAGTGAAAGAACAGATGTTAAAGTATAATAGATCAAATTGAGGGAAAGTTTTCTTAGGTTGTGATTGCATAGGTAGCTTAAGAAGGAAGACCAGTGGAGGAAAAGAGACTAAAGACTCGGGATGGAGGAAGGAATTTGTGAAGTGAGACCCATGAGGCAGGAAGTGATAACTCATAGTAATAGTAATTGTTCATGCTGCCTACCAGGCAGTGCCCTTCACGTTTTTAATGTTAATTAATACAATCAGCTTCAGAACCTTATGAGATACATATCTTCATCATATCCAGCTTAGAGATGGAAAAACTGAAATACTGAATTGGTCCAAGTCAGGGAGGGAAAATGATAGCCCAGACAGCTGAGAATCAAAGAGTGTTCTCTTAACCACTGTGTTCCACTGCCTCTGAGGCCTTTGGAAAGAACCTAAAACACAGATTCTTCTAAATAAAAAAGAAGGAACTGATGAGTGACATCAAAGATATATCAAAGAGGGGGGAAAAAAAGAAGTGGACGGGAGAGAAGTTGAGTAGGTACTTACTTGATAATTTGTCTTTTCCTAAAAGACAAATTATTCCCTAAAAGACAAAGTAAAAGGCAAATATCATCTGTTGATGATTAGGTATTTGGAGAAAGGATAAAAAGTTTGAGAGACAAATAATCATTTTTTTTATGCATTGGAAGATTTAACATAGTTCATATGGCAATACTACCCAAAGGGATCTATAGATTGAACACAATTCTATCAAAATTTTTTACTCTGCATTTTTTAGTTGCTGTCAATGCACTGCAGTACATTTTCTTTTGTCATTATAGTTTTCATCTCTTAAAGATACATAAGGTCTTGTTTATATTTTCCTTTATCTAACACTTTCAACTGATACAATATAGTTATAACAATCCTTTTTAACCCCATATCCCAAAATGTTGCATCCAAACAAGATCTTCTGAGACCATTGTTCTAATATATACCTCAGTGTATCAACAAATGTATGTGCAAAATTCACTGTAGGTTAAATGAAACTGCCAAGACCTGAGCAATTGTTCAACTACTAATTCTGTCCTGACCACTTACAGTCTCTGAAGCAATAGAAGATCTTGTCATTACTGCTTAACAGATCCCCTGATCAGTTTACAGAACAACCTGTCTTAATTGGACTCAAAGAAATGTAAGTACTGGAACACAGCAGTTCATGGTGGGTATAAAGTAGGACAGTTCACTAGTAGGATTCTCTACTGGATATATATTTATAAATGATATTCTAAAATGATGTATCTACTCCAGCAAATGTTGTCTTGTATAAGCATATGTCATTTGTGATTGTCAGAAACACACACCTATACAATAAGAAAATGGCTCTATATGCCTTAGCTCCACCATAAGAGACAAAATTTATACCGAAAAATATTTTAAGAGATACAGTTCTTTCTCCTCTTTTTTTCTGACAAGCATAATAAGCAGTAAAACTTGGTGAAGGCTGAAATAGGTAGCTTAGGTTTTACGTTCCGTATCCCTGAGTATACCAGATTATCTTCTAACACTGATTTTGTAATGTTCTGCCTTGCCTGTTTTTCATGTATTACAAAGAAATATGCTTCTACTACTCTCCTTGGAAGATTAATTCTCCTCCAATCTTTAATGCCATATTCAATCTTTAAAATACCCATGTAAATTCTTTCTCACAAGGAAAGTTTTACTTGTTGGACTTTTTTTGATTACAATATAATAGAAATTTTTATCTTAAAATAAGAACATATCCCCTCCACAACAGAGTAGTTACCTAATCTGATAATATTTTACATATGTGAGTAATGAGATGACTAGTTATTCAAAAAATAATAGTACTTCATTACCACACCCAGTAGAAATCATACCCTCCCTAAAGACAGAAGTGAGGAAGCAAAATGATCTTTAAAAGTAAAATCACAGGGTTTTGTTTGTTTGTTTTGAAAGATTACACATAGTTATTTGACAGAGAGATACAGGGAGAGAGGGAACACAAGCAGGGGGAGTGGGAGAGGGAGAAGCAGGCTTCCTGCTGAGCAGGGAGCCCGATGTGATGCGGGGCTTCATGCGGGGCTCCATGTGGATCCTGGGATCATGTGGATCCTGGATCCCAGGATCCTGGGATCACGAGCTGAACTGAAGGCAGACGCCCAATGACTGAGCCACCCAGGCGCCCCTAAAATCACAGGTTTAAAAGATGGCAACTTGGTTTAGGAGTTGTATTACATGAAGGAAAATGTGACCTATTTAGAAATATTGAAAAAAGAAAAGTTTCTCAAGAATATGAAGCTATCATTTATTCTTTGGTAGTTAGTTTTGGGGTTTTTTTTTTACCCTTTGTTCTTGTTTTTCATCCATTTTATTCACTATCTGGCACCAGACTCAATAAACTTGCTTCTTCTGTGACCTCGAATTGACTTAGTACATTGTAAAACTGTAAATCATGAAGCTGATGTATTTTATATTGGGACAGAATTCAGAAATACATAAAGAAGATTGTGTGTGTGTGTGTGTGTGTGTGTGTGTGTGCGTGCGCGTATGCGCTCCTTTTATCTAAGTTTTATCTAAAACTTAGGAAAGTTATAGTTCTCACTTTTCCAAGACAAAGTATTTTCAATGAGTTTGATAAGGTATAATATCTTTTAAATTGATCCTTTAAGACTAAATCTAATTTATATATGATAATGCCCATTGGTAAATAAGCATCATCAATCACACCATAACACTGCCCTTACGCTTTATAAAAAGTAAGTGGAACTACCTTTATTGTGAAACTATTTTGACAATATTAACTGTTAGGAGAGTAGAGAAGGAGAATTTTTTCACTGAAGTGATTTATTTGCTGTAAAACTTGCTGGGCAATAACTTGACAAAGCAGTGGGTTGGGGAAAAGGGGGGTTTATCAAATGGGATAGTTTGGTCCTGAAATCAAAGAATAATAAGTAGAAGCAAGAGACACAACAGAATTCTTATAGAAGCTGCTATGAGGAAGAGAAGGACATACTATTGGTTATTCCTCCATTCAACAAGAACCTATTTAAGATCTAAATAAACTTAAACTTAAATTTTGGTAGGTCTTCAGGGTGAAGAGAACAAAAGACAAAGCCTAAAATCTCCCTAAGCTGGAGATCTTAGTAGTGCTGGCTAATAGAAATACAAGGTAATCCATGCATATACTTTAAAATTTTCTAATAGACACATTTCTAAAAGTAAAAACAGATGAAAATAATTTTAATAACATATTTACTTAACTCAAAATTTCAAAATATTTCAATGTGAAATCAACAGAAAAATTTATTAATGAGTACATTAATTTTTTTGTACTAAGAAATGAAGGTCTAGTTTGTATTTCATACTGTCATCATCTATGATGTCTGACCAAAAACATTTCAAATGGTGAATAGCCACACGTGGCCAATTAATGTAGTATTTGACAGCACAGTTATACTTACTCAAAAGGCACAAATAATCAGACTAAACTGGAAAAAAAAAAAGACCCAAATAAATACTATCCACAACAAATAAACTTTAAATAAATAAACTCAGCTAGATTTAAGGTAAAAGGATAGGACTTCCACTTGTATCAAATGGAATAACATCCCCCGACAGGGATAGACTTTGTGAAAGAATAGTTATAAAGACATTGGACTCAAGCAGTGAAGGTCAGTAATTCCTGAGACACCAGAAACAAATAAGGTGAAACTTCTGAACATCCAGCAGACTGTCCAAAGAAATTTCTACCTGTGGTACCAGAAAGGGTTCCACATAGAGTCGACCTGGACCTGAGAGTCGAGGGAAGCTTAAACAACTGGAATTCACAGAAAAGAGCACCACAGAGGAGAGAGTTGCACTGAAAGAGAACTCCAGCAACGTATAGAGGCCATATTGACAGAGAAGGTAAGACCAGCACATATACTCTAAGAAACTACCTGAAGTCAAGAAAAAAACCATGAGGAAGGATTAGAAGGGAAATCCTTGAAACTCACACAGGACCAGGAATCATCCCTGCTCATACCAGATGGAGTAGGAAAAAAAAAATAAGAAACTCTCATAAGGCCTAATAAGTAGAAATAGAAGGTATTTTTAAAAACCACAAGATAAACTTCTGAAAGATGCAAATTATAATATCTAAAATGAAAAAAACACACTATAGAGTAAACAACAAATAAGAAATTTAGAAGAAACAGTAAACTTGAAGATATAGCAACGGGAAATATTCACAATGATATACAGATACAAAATAAGAGTGGGAAAAAAAAGAAACAGAGCACCAATGACCTATGAAAGAAATTTTTAGTGCTTTATTCTTTATGTAATTGAAGTGTTTGAAAGAGAATGGGTGGGCATGGACAGAAAAAATATTTAAAGAAATAAAGTAGAAACTTAAAAATGATGAAAATGTTTAATATACACATCCAAGAAGCATAATAAAACCCAAACACAAAAAATGGCAGAAAATTACACTAAATCAGAGCATCAGATTATTTTAAATGACTAAGAGAAAAATGTTAAAAACAGCCAGAGAAAAATACACTTAACAGTAAAAGAACAAAGGTAAGAAATGATAGCATAATTCTCACTGGAAGCAATCAAGCTAGAAAATGGTGGAGAAACATCATGAAGTACTAAAAGAAAGAAAAACAACCTATCAATCTATAACTCCTCACTCCAAAATAAATAAATAAATAAATACATACATACATATATACATAAATAGAACAGTAAGATCATTAACACTGAAAATGTTTTATATATATATCCTTTATGTGTGAAGCCATTTGCAATGGAATCCTTCTTGTCAATTCTTAAAAATAGAAAAATGTTCCAAGGCAAGAGATGGGTTTTTTGGTCTGGAAAAATTATGAATTAAATATTTATTAATTTGAGGACTGGGAAATAAGAGTTGATAATATTTGCTATTATGAATAAAGCAATGTAAGGTGTAACAAATATGAATAAAAATAATCACTAAAGCTACTTGAATGAGGTACTTAGTAGTATTTTATTGCTTTGTAGACTGGCAAAGAGACTGCATAATAGCTGTCTATAGACAGCTTGCATTTTGCTTCTTAATAAAGTAATTATTAGCAAATGTAATAGATATATTACATATATCTGAAACAAGAAAAATCATTTTTTAAAAAATGAATAAGTGAGGCAATTTTCTTTAACTATATCCATTTGTAAGCATTAAAACCTTGAGACTTGTTCCTATCTAGCATATTTTAAGGGGAAATTACCTATGCCATCTACTTTTTTGACAGTAGAATAGTGACTATAAATATCCACGAAGGCCACCTGTTTAATCTCTTCTTTCTCAAAATATTTAATGGGCTCCTTTGGTCCAAGACTTTTTAAAGATAGCAAAGGTATATATTGCTTACTGGACCCATATTTATAATGAACAGTTCATTTACAGTCCTTACATGTACCATAAACTAGAAATAATATATGGAATCAATGAAAATATTCTGATATTAACTAATGGCGTTTCTTCTAAAAGTTTTAGCATCAGAAACACTGAGTGAAATATCTTGTCCTCATCCATATCACCTTCTTTCATTGTTCCAGAACTGAGTAATATTCCATTCTGATATATAATGACCTTAATACTTCCTGATAACAAAATTAATATTCTAAATCTTTGCTATTCTCTAGCTTCTCTGTTAAAATCCTCAAAGTTTGGTAATTAAAATTTAAATAAGCCATACAAAAGACATTTCCAATGCTCTATTCTTGTCCTCATTTTTGCTCTATAAATACACGAAATGTTGAAAATTCAGAGAAGACGCGTACACTACTGAAAAGTGAAAATGTTTCATTCATTACTATAAAATCTTTATCAAAGAAGGGTAAAAGTTCTCTAGCTTTGATGAGAAGAGTCTAATGGCCCTTTATGACTTTATATGAGGTGGAGTGGGGATAATTTATTTCAGACTATTTTCTTGAAGGTAATTTCTGTACTCTGAAGCACTCACTCTTAATTTCCAGTTTTCCACCACTAAAATATTTTCTCTCAACTTACTGGATATTTTTTTTGAAATCATAAATACAGTTGCATCATAATAATGCTTTATAAATTTTTCTGACCAGTGGCAATCTGTAAATTGCTATCAAGTGACATGGTCCCATAGTCATAATATGATCATAAAACATTAACACTGGAATACATCTTAAGGAAGGGTGCGGGTAGTAGGATGAGAAAGGAAATTGGGAATTAAGAATGACTCCCTCCTTTTTTTTTTTTTTAAAGATTTTTATTTAACAGAGATCACAAGTAGCCAGAGAGGCAGGCAGAGACAGAGAGGGGGAAACAGTCTCCCCATTGAGTGGAGAGCCCTACGTGGGGCTCGATCCCAGAGCCCCAGGATCATGACCCGGCCGAAGGCAGAGGCTTTAACCGACTGAGCCACCCAGGCACCCCAAGAATGACTCCCTCCTGAGGAAAGAAACCTTGATGGTCTCTTCTAAATATAAGTTTTGTCTTCACTCTATATTTTAAGGGAAAGAAAGTATCAAATAAGCATGTGAATTTTCATAAAGTATTTTTATGAGTGTACTGACAGTGATACTCTATAGTGTGAAAAAATAAACATACCTTAATTTTAAACATTTTTTCTTAATTGTAAAGTTTAAATTTCACAGTATTATCATTCATTACCTAAACTTTTCTCATGCTTAATGCTTATTATATGTAAGTATAAAAAAAATAGGTGTGATATGCTGAAACATGAACATACAGGAAAATGAAACACAAATAAAAAAAACAATGCGGGATTATGGACATTGGGGAAGGTATGTGCTTTGGTGAGTGCTGTGAAGTGTGTAAACCTGGTGATTCACAGACCTGTACCCCTGGGGATAAAAACATATGTTTATAAAAATTTAAAAAAAATGCAAAGTTTCAATGAGTTTTGCCTTTTATACTTGAATGGCTTGTCTTATGACAAGGAATACAACACACTGATAACTTACACATTTCTATTTCCTCCCTATCAGTCAACAAACTAAATGCAAGCATGTCAAGCCATTTTCAGTAAGTATAAAGCTCAAGCGATTATTTATTAAGAGTATCCAGTGGGGAGTATTTTGATAAGAAATAAGGAAACACTTACTGATGGAAAATCTAGATCTCCTTACCGTAATTGAAACTGCCTGCATTCACCTGAGGTCCTCTGTAGTATCAAAGCAGAGTTTTTACTTAACCACTTGATAGCTTACATTTTCATTCAGCTCAAAACACGGGTTCCAAGTTCTGAGTGTACACACAGAATCACTGGCAAAATTTTGCCTCCAGAACAGAAAAACAAGTAACTAGAGGAGGTCTTTCATTCTCCTCAATTCATCTTACTTATTAAATAAATCAATTTTTTTAAGTTTTATTTATTTTAGAAAGAGAGAGCACACTCATGAGTGGGGGAACGGCAGAGGGAGAGAGAGAATCCACTAACAGACTCCGCATGGAGTTATGGAGCATGGAGCCCGACGCAAGGCTTGATCCGAGGACCCTGCAATCATGACCTGAGGGAAAATCAAAAGTGGGACACTCAACCAACTGAGCCACACAGGTGCCCAAATAAATCAATTTTTTGAATGCTGACTACTATCTAGTTTCTCTGAAGTATTTTAGGAAATACAAAGATGAATGCAACAGGGTTCTTGCCACCAGAGACCTAACCCAACAGCTGAGGAGGCTAACAGATATGAAACAGAGAATAATAAATGAAACAGAACAAAGTAGTAAATTAAGTTCACTTAGTAGCATTTAAGTGAATTCTTATTTGAGGATAAAAATCAAACCTAATATAAATTTTCACCATTGATTTCAGAGAGGTATTACTTCTAGAATGGAAAAGCTGTTAATTTTTTACTCTTATGATGAACTGTTGGTCTCTCAATGACAAGGTCTATTTCTTTTGCTCCTATGAGATGAATCTGTCTGAATCTTCAATCTGTATAATGATGAGTTTTGTCTTTCTTTAAAATATATATATTTATTTATTTATTTGAGAAAGAGAGAGAGAGAGAGAGGGAGCACTGGGGGAGAGGGACAAACAGACTCTGCACTAAGCACAAAGCCTGACATGAGGCTCGATCCCACGACTCTGAGATCATGACCTCAGCTGAAACCAGGAGTCGCAGACTCAACGGACTGGGCCACACAAGCGCCCCTGAGGCATGTTCTTCAATCGTGGGATTTTTGCCCTAAACTCTGTAATCAGTATCATATTTCTCAATCAGTATAAAAATATCACTGAATGACTTCAGGCATGTTGAATTTTTTATCACCCTCTTCCAAATCAGATTAAAAAGGAAAAAAAACACTCAAATCTTTTATCACTGTAAGGGTTCTATTTAATATAATAAATTACATTCCACACCTTGCTATTAAAGCTGTTTTTTCAAATTTCTTTAAATTCAATTCATGGATCCTCAAGCCATTTTAGAAATGATGGAGGATTTAAAAAAACATAAATATAAATAAGCTCACTTCAAATAGAGAAGCTATAGAATAATAACTTTTAATCTTTCTTTATCATTTGAGAGAAATAAAAGAACTAATTTCTCCAGTTTTCAAAGAGAGGGAAGACCACACAATAAGATAGAGCTTTAATATTGGGCAAATGTTGAAGACTATGACCCCGGAGAGCGAAGCCTGGTGACACATGACTGGTGATTGTGAGAATGCTATCACACAAGCACACGCGCGCACACACACACACACACACACACACATCCCTCCTTATTTTCTGTGCATGACTGAAACTGATTCATTATAAACAACATCAACAGCCCTGCATAATTACTTTGAAAGTGAAAAGAAGTCCAAAACCACTGAATGACAGAGAGAGAGAAAATTAGCTATCTGATCCCAGAAGCGTCCATCTTCTGACCCCACTGCAAATAGCATACTATTTGGGCTAAAATAAATGAAAGATTTTGAAAATGTGTATCATTAAAGAAAACCAAAATATGTTCTAATTAAATTATTTGAGGGCAAACATTCCAAGATATCCTATTTCACTCATATTACAAGTGTCTTTATAAAAAAAAAATAAAAATAAAAAAGAGAAGATACAGGCAAGTCATATTTGGGGTTTGAGGGAACCCCAAATTCTTTGAAAACCACTTTGAAACTTCAAATCAAAGCACAATCAGCCAGGCTAGAAACCAAGACACATCTCTAAAAGAGCCACTATTGTCAAATTCCTCCAGAGGTATCTTGAAAATCAAGTCAAAAGAGACTAAAATAAAGAAAAAAATTTCAAAAAATAATTAAAATTAAGATCCAGCTCCTGAAATGATCTTTACCAAGTGACAAAAATCCTTTTTGTTTTTAAAGCAAACCTGAATTTGAGCCACCTAATCATTAGAATACTAGTTCACTCTGAAAAAAAATCTTGCCCAGCAACAGTATAACAGGAGCCTAAAGGTATGATGATGTAAAGACACTAGAAATTGGTTAAAAGAATGTGAGAGAAAAAGAGAACAAGATATGATGATTATGATAATGATGATGATAATTTTATAATAAACTGGTTACATAAGCCAGTGAACATTAATTCCTTTAATATGAAATTGAAATAGAGCAGAAAGAGATCAGCAGGCCAAACAGAAACCCACTAAAATGACATCTGCAATTGTCTTTTAAAATCTATTACAAGCAAGAAAAAGAGAAACGTACTCTTACTTTCTGGACAATTAAACAGAAAATTTCATTTGAAATAAGTGGGAAAAAAAACAATATTTAAGAGAACTCCCCTCCTAATTGTCTTTAAGTATCTTCTGTTATTATAGGAAAAACTGAAATCATTAGTCACTGGCCTACATATACAAGCACAATAACATCTAAAATTATCTCACTAATTGAGCTAGACCCCAATCTAGGTATAGAAAATTACACTTTCTCATTTTACAAAAAGAAATTCAAGGATTAAGTTTAGCTCCAATAATTTTAGCAAATTTCATAAGGAACTAAAACATTTGTGTAAAATAAGAGACATGAAAACAATAAAGGATTTGTATAATTTCAGTTGCTTAAAATATTCAAATTTGGCAGGGGGAGGGGCAAGATGTTTTGTTTCTCACTTAGCTTTAAAGTTCCTAAAGATAGTTTTGAAACTATCCCTTCACCTGAAAGTTAAGAGCTCACTTTTAGTGCTTAAATTGTTTTACTACAAAATGTAAGACAGCATATAGTTTCAATAGTTTAAAATATGAGACTGGAGAAGCTTACCAATGATAAGTAAAATGTTACATTTTATTAACTAGGGGATAAATTGTTAAATATAAATGTGCTTATTGGTGCCTGAATAAGACAAGTTTGAAAGAAAACTTCTAACTTCCAAAACCTGAGTATTCTAAAAAGGAAGACAGAATTTTATATAAAGCATGAACCAATAACCCTAATTGGCCCTTTAGCCTGGCCTGCTTTTGCTACTCAGCTAATTATTTACAACCATTTTTAATTACCTCTACTCTAACTGAATCTTCCATTTCCCCCATAACCTATCCCAGATCTCTCATTTCATTGTAAGCAAATGATTGTGTATCTTACATAGTAAAGAAAATGCACACCATTGGAAAGGGACTCAAATGCCCCACAAGGAATCTATATACAGGCTCATAATTTTCCCACCTTTCCCTCTTGGACTATTGATACAAAGAAGGTGCTTTTCTTCTCTTCTAAGGTCACTCTCTAACCCGTGCACCAGAGCCCATCCTCTGCTGCTTTACCAGGAACTGTCTCTTAGGTACTGTGTTCTCCATTTGCCCCACTTTTCCATCAGTGTTATAAACAGCCTCAAATCTCTCTTGCCTTTAAAGCCTTCCCTCAATTCCCCTCTAGCTACTGTCCTATTTCCCTTTACAGCCAATTTTCTAAGAAGTGTGGCTTTATATTCATGACTTCCCTTTCCTCATCACTTTCTTTGCTTTCTACAGTCTGGGTTCTATTCCGACCACTCCCTCCCATCACACTTTGACTAGTCATCAGGGTCCACCACACTGTTAAACACAGCAGTTACTTTTCAATTTTCATTGTGCTTAAGTTTTAGCAGTAAGAGCCGAAACAGTTCACTACTCCTTGAAACGCTTTTCCTTTGGCTTTCATGATAGTGTATGCTCTTGGTTTTTCTCCCACCTCTTTGCACTCTGTTTTCAGTCTCCATTGTGGAAATGATTCGTTTTCATCAACGAATCATTCTTTTTTGCCCAGGCTTCCAATACTGGAGTTCTTTAAGAGAAGGTTTCAGTCCTCTTCTTCTTTAAGTCCATAGAGGGAATTAATTTGTCTTTTATAATAATAAATTTTTAAGAGTAAATGGGATAAAGGAATGAATTTTTCATAGATGAAAACATTGAGGCTAAAAGAAGTACAGTGATTTATTCAGGCATTCAGAAAAACACTTCCTCCCTAACTGAATCAGAGTTTATTTTGACTCATTGTCCAGTGTTCTCTCCACTATATTGTTTCTTAATGTCTGACGAAATGAAGGCATTTTTCAGAATCACCTCAATTATACAAGCACATAAAAATTTAGGGTTAAGAAAAGATTAAAAATTATTCGGTCAATGCAAACAACTCTATTTGTGAGAGCTTCAAAGACCAATATATATGTTTAAAGCTAGGTCAACCACGTGTTTAACAAATATAAATGAAACATGACCCAGATAAGTGACCTATGCCACCATCATGGGACATTCATAATTTTATGAAAATCAAATCATGTATATCAGAAGTGCAATTATACTCATATTGTACTGAGATCTGCAAATAAACACACTACCTCAATTTCTGGAGCTAACAATCTTCCTGACTCCTCTAGGTACTAAGAAATATTGGAATTCTTGATTAAGAAAATCTGCCTCTTCTACATTGAATAATCTCCTTCAGTTCAGATACTCTGTCTATTTAAAGTTTGGCTCCGTATTGGCTCTGGTTTAAATAGTTCTTTTGGATGGCTTAGTGTTCCTAGGGAAATGCTTGATCTTTGAGAGTTCTCTCACCCTCCTCTCTTCCAATGTCATCTGACTGAGAGAATGTGCACCATCCCCATAATAGTCTGGGGTAGGTCCTGATGTAGCAAGAATGAACCCTGGACTCCTGCCTGGTTTCTGCAGAGGTGAGGCCATTTGAGTCTGCTCTCTGAATAGGTGATTGAGATATGGCTATTAGAGATTCTTCTATGGGACTACAGCTCCCCGCAGTCTTCTTAGAGACCCCATATATTTGCCTGGATGTTTCTATAAACCTCTATTCTGCCCTTGAGTGTCAATTTGCAGGTAAGAGGCCAGCAGCCAGGAGAGATACACAACAAAAGAACTCTTTGCCAACTCGGCATCCTTCTCTCATCTCGATCCATGAAGGCCTAAAGGAAAGGACCGCTCTCTCTTTCATCTCTTTTATTCCCCTATCCTTTTTTTTTTTTCTTTTTTTGCCAGGACTTCCCTCTCATATCCCGTCTCAAATTATAGATTCATGATTCAACCCCAGGACCCAGCACAGAGGGAAAACCCAATAAAGGAGTACGCAATGGAGGCATAAGAAATCTAGTGTGCCCATTACAGACATTCAAACATTTGAATATGTTGTCTCACTGGATAGAGTCCAGGAATGAGAAAGACCATGTTCCGCCAGTCCTACACTCAAAAGACAACTTCTCCACCCGGTTAGTGTTCAGAGACAAAGGAAAGACATTATTTGGAGTTTTCCTATAAATGCCTGAATTTTTAGCCACGAGGCTCCTGTCAGTAATCAAAATCATTTAAGTTCAGTCAAAGTTAAATAAAATCTAACCTATCAAACAAAAACAAACAAAAGGAGAGACAGATCTCCCCACCCCTACCATCATTCCATTATGGCACATAGAACATGATCTTGTGTGTTAAGCACATACACGGGAGACATCCCTCCTTTCACTATCCAGGATAAAATGATTAAACAGTATCAAATCTTTACTCCCAAGTTGACTCTGATGCAGCCTGAAGCCTCCATATGTACTTTTTATAAAAATAAGTTCCATCTGGTAGTTTTTGTTATATATTTTAAATATAACCTCACTAATTTCATAATTAATAAAAACTAAAAATTATTTGAACATATGCAGATATCATTACAAATTCAAATTGATTTAGAAGAAGGCCCAATATGCCTAAAAAGCAGTATGCTATTTTCTATTTATATCATTAAATCCAAAATTTTCTAACATTCTTTTCCCTGCACATGAATTCTTTGGCCAAAGAGTAACTATTTTTCACAGGTAATTTGGTGAGGCTTCTCACAGTCAAAAAAAAAAAAAAAAAAAAGGACAAAATACAAATAGAAAACTGAGGGTTTTTTTAATCATAAAGTCAAATACAAAGATCAGATAAACAATTAGAAACTTTATTTGAAGCAAACAAGATTTACATGGGTGAAAGGCAGAGAGAAAGAAGAAAGAAAAGTTCAGTTATGAACTTGTATCTTAACATAATCTTACCAACATAATACTGAGTCTTTATCTAATTAAACATCTACAGTACACAACTTGAAAGAAAGCCTTAACCTTTGAATAATGGAATATGTTTTCTAAGAAGTTCTGGTCTGCTGAAAGTAGGAAAGCCATGCTATGCTCATCCTTAACTATAAAAGGCAAGTGAAGGGTGATTTGACTTCAGGATCAATTATCAACATCTCTAGTCTATTATTTTGTTTGCTGCTTTTTTTGTTTTTCCTTTAGGGAAAGACTTTTAAAGTATTTCAAGGAAGTAGTTATTCTCATATATCCTGCATAAAATTAAGACAGTTACATAATGCAAATTAATTGTCTTCCTTAGCTAAGGCAGCCCTTACAAAATACCCTAGACTGAATGGCTTAAACAGCTGAAGTTTCTCACAGCTCTAGAGCCTGGAAATTCCAAGATGGAGGTCCAGCAGAATTCAATTTCTGGTGAGAGTTCCCTCCAGGTTTCAGATGGTTGCCTTTCACTATGTTCTCACATGGCAGGAGAAAAACAGAGAGACAGAGAGACAGTAAGAGAGAGAGACTCTTCCTCCTCTCAGGTCACAGTCCTATCAGATTAGGGCTCCATCCTTACTAACTGGTTTAACTTTAATTATCTCCTAAAGATTCCATATTCCATAAACCTATTCCATATAATTGGTCACATTAGGAATTAGGGTTTTCACATATGAATTGCAGTGAAGAGACACAATTTAGTTGGTAACATTAGTCAATCAAGTTTCTTGGAAATCCTCTTTTGGATTATGCAACACTATTTGCTAATGATACTTCTTGATTGTAGTAAAAATTAAATAAATAAATTAGTGTCTTGATTGAAAATGATGAAGCCTGGAATTATGCAGTATTGCTGTGGACTCCAAGGTTGAGAAGCAAATATTAGTTATTTTCTAAGCTGGAGGGTCTCAAATATTCGAGACTAAGATTGTTAGTTAACAGGTCATGGCTAGTAAAATGGTGAGGTCTTCACCTCTGAAAGCTGAATGTCAAAATATGTGTTTTCCTTACTTCTGCTGTGTTTGTAATCCAAGGCTTAAATCTCTTAAAAACCCTCACTGAGTTTATCTTGACATTTTACTTAACAACAGGAGTCAGTTTTCCTCACCATAAAGTCCACTGGGCTTATGGAGGTGCCAGCAATCATCAAAGCCAGAATCAAGCAATGAACTGGCAGAAAGCATGTTATGAAATTCTTTTGTCAAATCCACTAATAAAACAAGACCAATAAAAATGAATTCATGTTTCTTTTGCCCTTATTCTTACTTTGACTTTTACATTCTTCTTTTGATCCTTATATCTATGACCAAACAATATCAGATTTGACTTTAGGACTTATAAACAGTTTTCTAAGATATCTGAAACAAAAAGCAGATATCTCCCTGTTGCGGTTTGATATCTATTTGCTGAGAGCAACAGATGTCAGAAAATATGTACCTGGCCTTTCTGCCTTCTGCATGCCAAGCTCTGAACAAATTTACATAACAAACTGAATTTCCCCATGAAAAAAATTATTTCCTTCGCATATTTGAGGATGCAGATGAAAAAGTTTAAAGCACATTGTAGGATATCAAATATTTTACCAGTTAATGACACTTTTTTGATTGAGGACCTGACCAGATAAAAATTAAATTTTAAACAATATTTATGAAAATACCATTTGCTATTGTAAATGGTGTTATTGATTATCTGGAAAAATGGGAAACAAATATAAAATGCTTAAACTAAATCCCAAATTTAGCCAATGACATTCTCTTTTTTTCTTTTGTTTTTGGTTGATTCTTTTTTAATTTTTTTTTTTTTTTTTAATTTTGAGGGCTGTCTGGGTGGCTCAGTTGATTAAGCATCTGCCTTCTGCTCAAGCTCAGGTCATGATCCCAGTGTACTGGGATCAAGCCCTGCATCAGGCTTCCTGCTCAGTGGGGAGGTCTGCTTCTCCCTCCCTCTCTGCCCCTCCTTCCTGTGTACTGTCTCTCAAATAAATAAATAAATCTTTTAAAAAATAAATAAAAATATATTTTTTAATTTTTTAAATTTTTTTAACTTTAATTCCAGTGTGATTAACATACAGTTTCTATTAGTTTTAGGTGTATGATATAGTGATTCAACAATTCCATATATTGCTCAATGTTCATCAAGATAAGTGCACTCTTAAGGTTTAAGCTATGTTCTATTTATTTGTATTTATTTTTTAAGACTTTATTTTTAAGTAATCTCGTTACTTAATATGGGGCTCAAACTCAAAACTCCTCTCACATTCTTCTGACTGAGCTAGCCAGGCACCCCTAACCTACATTTTAAAATCTGAAAGAAAAAAAAAATCAGAATATCAGATTTAGTTTTTTTGTTTTCCTGAAGTCATACATCTTCTGAAGATATACCAAATGTTGTCACTGTCAAGCAAAAAGAGAAGAAAAGGGGTTTAGATAATCAGTTCTTTCTATCTCATGTGGCTATCTCCACCATCTGAAAAAATATGTCAAATAAGAATAGTAAAGAGGGAAAGGCATAAAAGAAATCAGAAAGTCAAAACTATCTTCATGGAAAAAAAAATTGTCAACCTGGTGTTTCACCATTGATGGGTTGAGTATTTCTTCCATGAGGTCTCTTTAGTGGGTTTTATTTTATTATTGGTATTTACATATGTTAAAGATGATCCCTGTGTATTAGCCCCTATGTTTATTTCTTCACAGCAGGTTAAGACCATTAAGCCAAGTGCACCAGCCCCAAACTCAAATTCTTACGCATCCAGACAATTGTTTTAAACATAGCCCAAGTAAGCATATTTTTAGCAATTTAGAGGCTGTTCTGCATCCCCCACGAAACAGCACTCAACATCTGAGAGCCAAAGGTAAAACAAATTTCATGGTTATAAAACACCACAAATTACTATTGTTTTTCTGAGTTCTCTAACCCAGAGACTCCCCAGCGTCCTCACTTGTCCTCTTCCCCTTCCAGATGGTGGCCCTGTGCTGCTATCTCAGGAAGGTCTTCTGCTGTCCTAGTTTGTTAACATTATTGTCATCTTTGGTCCTGTGTATTCCTTGATCAGCCCCCAAACCCTCAAACTCATGACAGTTTCCTTAACTATGTCATGGATTTATGGCAATTTGGAAAACAAAATTATGGTTGTATCTGGGTTACAATAAACAAAGGAAACAGCAGCATAAAACCCACGTGGCAATATGTGTGATCTAGTAAATTATAAGTCCACATTAGTGAATCATAACTGAAAAAAAATCATAGATTGTGCAAAAAAATACATAGTTCAAAGTATAATTATGAGGTCTAATTTGATAAATCAATTGAAAGCAAATGGAAGAGAAATTAGATTTATATGACAATTACATTTATCTTAGTACACATTTTGAAAAATTGGGGAGAATTTCTATTCCTCTAACACAGAATAACAACAAGAAAACTACAGATGAGGGGATGGAAAAATTTTTCTGTGAAGGTTTAGATAGTAAATAATTTAGGCTTTTTACAAGTCGTATTTGGGCTTGGTCTCCTAGTAATTTTCTGTTTCCTTTATCTCCTATTCTTCTCCTCCTTTTCCTCCTCCCCTTTTCTTGCTCCTGTTCTTCCTTCTAATTCTCCTCTTCCTCCTCCTTGTTTTTCTTTGTTAGCAACCTTTTAAAAATGTAAAAACCATTCTTAGCTCACTGCTATATAAAAACAGCAACATTTTAGATGAGGCTCATAGCTATCTTTGCCAACCTCTGAACAAAACAAAGCTGGTATCTTTATTGTTTTCCAATATACCATAATCTTTACTCATTTTTCCTCCACATGACTTTGAATTTATTGTTGAATTTGCTGTTTCTGTCACTTGGACTTGGACTGCCCATCCCTCTGTCTTTACTAATTTAAGCTACACATACTTTAAGGCAAAATTTACATTCTACTTCCTCCAAGAAACTTATCTGACCTGCAAAAATTAAAGTTAATATTCTTGTGATGAATATAACCACAGAAATCTATGAAATACCACATTATCCATTATTTGCATTCACAATTCCAGACACCAATATCCAGTTGCCTCATGTATAACTTCTTGATAGTTTCATTGGTCATGTTTCAATATTGTAATTCTTTGAAAATCATGCCTACTATACTCTTTAAATCTCAAATTAAGTGAATCATATTGCATTGCTTTTCTGTTAAGATTAAGTCTACTAAGTTAATATATTTGTTCTAATTGGTGGCTTTAAAACAGCTGTAAACTGAAGGAGGTCTTGTGTCTGCTTAGGATTCAGAAAACCTAAGAGAATGTTGCTACCATCTTAACAACTAGAAAAAGTCAAATAATTTACAAAATCAAACATTTCTTTAGTCTATAGGAAACCTGAGGCTGTCAGTCAAGCAAATACACTAAATTAACAGTACATATAAAATCTTACCTTTGGCAAGGCATAAGAGGATGAAGCACTTATCATAGAAGTGGGTAAGAATAAATTACATTAAATTTTAATAAATCCTTAAAGTCTGAGAATTGACTGTTATATAAGTTTGGAAAAACTTAAATCCCTAGAAAGAAGTATATTTTGTCCTCACAATCTTTTTTCCACAAGCCTATCCCATGCAAATTTAAGGTCAGGGCAGAAAACTGTGGAGAACTTCCCTGCGTAACACAGATACATGGGTGATCAGCTATCTCTGAGGAACAGACATAAAAAAAAAAAAAAAAACTTATACAAACTTTCTCAGATGCTTCTTTTATCAAAGGATGAAAAATATTAAGTTGTTGAAATAAAGGCAAAAAGTGCCACTGCTCCTAGGATTCAGGTAAAAATCCTGTTTCTTGGAGTATAGTAGCTGCACAATCCCATCTGCTTCTGAGTAATAAATAAGAACCCCTCCTGTCTCCAAGACATAACCACATTCACTATTCCTGAGGCATGAATAGAAAGAGAAGAGGCAAATTTTTTTACTCCTGAAGGAGAAGCAGATAAATCTCTTGGACTTAAGATCCTACACTGATACAAAGCAGAGGTCTGCTACTGGTAAAAAAGCAGGAAATACTCTCCCACCTGAGATTCTCAAAATATACAAGGCAGGGTTTGGCAGAGACAAGGAAGAAAGCCAGGTCTGTGGGAACTATAACCCCAAGGCCCAGGAGCAGAGAGCTTACCTAAAAATGAGTCTAGACCAGGATAATAGAACACCCTCCTCTCCTAACATGATCAGCAATCAATAGCAAGCTATTTCTGGGACAGGGGAATAATATACACAGAGATCCCCTCTATAGTGCAAGCATGGAGGGACTGCTGAAAGCTGAAGGCAGGCAGAGGGGGAACACTGAAGGAAACCCCAGCTCTCCAGGCTCCACTCCTCGTGCAAGATAACAACAACCTACCACTATAGGAATTCAAAGCTTGTGGTGCAATGAAGATTAAATACCAACAATCAAACCAAAATCTAGCTCAAGTAGTAACAATATTGACTCAACCCTCCATACTAACAACCTAACAGAAGAAATGTGCTAATTTCTGAGATTAAATAATTTTTACCCCAGTCTTTACTAGTATTCTTCAGTATATGAAACTGTCATTTGGTCAAAAATTATGAGACATGCAAAAAAATGAAGGAAAAATCTCAGTCAAAAGATAAACCAATCAATAAAATTAGACTGAGATGTCCATATGGTGGCACTATCAAACAGCAACATTATAAGTATAATTAATATGTTAGCAGATCTTCTAGAAAAGATGAACTACATATAAAAACAGATGGGAAATTTCCATAGTGATATGGAAACAATAAAATAAGAGTAAAATAAAAACGCTGTAAATTTTAAAAGAACAGTATCAGAGACGGAGAATTCCTTTGACTTGTTTATCAAAATACTGGACACAGCTATGAAAATAAAAAGTAAAAACAAACAATAAAACAATAAACAAAAAAACAGTGAACTTGAAGATACATCAATAGAAATTATCCAAACTGAAATAAAGAAGAGAGAAATCAAATAGAATATTCAAGAGATAAAGGACAATACTCAAATGCAATACTATAAATGTGAGTCCCAGAAAAAGAATAAAAGCTGTATAAAAAAATATTTGAAGACAACCAAAGTTACAAAGAACAAAGATAAAAATTACAGCAGAGTTCTCATCAGATGATACAAACCAAAAGACAATGAAATGACATTTTGAACATAATTCATAGAAAAAAAAATTCTTGAGTGGTTGAGTTATGAACATTGGGGGAGGTATGTGCTATGGTGAGTGCTGTGAAGTGTGTAAGCCTGACGATTCAAAGACGTGTACACCTGAGGCAAATAATACATTATATGTTAATTTTAAAAAAGAAAGAAAAAATTATTCTCAAAACAGCATATTCAGTAAAAATACATCTACTTTTTTAAGGTTAAGATAAAAATTTTTAGGAAAAAAAAGCCATTGCCAGCAGACCTTTACTACAAGAAATGGTAAAGGAAATCCTTCATTCAGAAAGAGTTTGAAATCAGATGAAAATGTGAATTTTTACAAAGAAAAGAAGGTGCGAACAGTAAAAATGAAGGTAAACATAAAGGTATTTTTCTTACCTTTGATAACTTTAAAAAATATAAGACTGCCCTAACCAAAAATAGTAATAATGTACTGTGGGATTTTTTGTATATGTGGAAGTAAAATACATGATGACAGTAACATAAAAGATAAAATAGAGGAATGGAATAAACTATTTTTGAAGGTAAATTATGAAAAATTAAGATGTAAATGGCAAACCTTACCTAGATTGAATACTTTAAAAAAAGAAGAAGAGAGGGGAGGAGTCAAGATGGCGGAGAAGTAGCAGGCTGAGACTGCTTCAGCTAGCCGGAGATCAGCTAGATAGCTTATCTAAAGATTGCAAACACCTGAAAATCCATCGGCAGATCGAAGAGAAGAAGAACAGCAATTCTGGAAACAGAAAAACAACCACTTTCTGAAAGGTAGGACCGGCGGAGAAGTGAATCCAAAGCGACGGGAAGATAGACCCCGGGGGGAGGGGCCGGCTCCCGGCAAGCGGCGGAGCAACGGCGCACAAAATCAGGACTTTTAAAAGTCTGTTCCGCTGAGGGACATCGCTCCAGAGGCTAAACCGGGGCGAAGCCCACGCGGGTTCAGCGTGGCCTCAGGTCCCGCAGGGTCACAGAAGGATCGGGGGTGTCTGAGTGTCGCAGACCTTGCGGGTATTGGAACGGGAAAGCCGGCTACAGAGACAGAGCCAACAGTAAGCTCACAGCTCGGTGTTACCTTGAACTGGTCGCAGGCTCGGAGAGCTCGGAGCGCGGCTGGAGGTCAGGCAGACGGGAGTAACTGGGCGCTGTTCTCTGAGGGCGCACTGAGGAGTGCGGCCCTGGGCTCTCGGCTCCTCCGGGCCGGAGACCAGGAGGCCGCCATTTGTATTCCCGTCCTCCGGAACTCTACGGAAAGCGCTCAGGGAACAAAAGCTCCTGAAAGCAAACCCGAGCGGATTACTCACCCCGGCCCCGGGTAAGGGCGGTGTAATTCCGCCTGGGGCAAAGACACTTGAGAATCACTACAACAGGCCCCTTCCCCCAGAAGATCAACAAGAAATCCAGCCGAGACCAAGTTCACCTACCAAGGAGTGCGGTTTCAATACCAAGGAGAGCAGCAGAATTCCAGAGGAGGAGAAAGCCAAGCACGGAACTCATGGCTTTTTCCCTGTGATTTTTTTTAGTCTTGCAGTTAATTTAATTTTTTTCTTTTTCATTTTTTGTTTTTTTTTTTTCTCGCCTTCGGGTAAAACTTTTTTTTTTTTTAACTGTTACCTTTTTCTTTTTTAACGATTTTTTACTAGTTTATCTAATATATATATTTTTTCTTTTTTACATTTTTCTTAGGTGTTTTCCTTTTTTTTTTTTAATTCTTTTCTTTTCTTTTTTCTTTTTTTCTTTTTTTTTTTTTTCCTTTTTTCTTTTTTTTCCTTTCTTCCTTTTTGAACCTCTTTTTATCCCCTTTCTCCCCCCTCACGATTTTGGATCTCTTCTAATTTGGTTAAAGCATTTTTTCCTGGGGTTGTTGCCACCCTTTTAGTATTTTACTTGCCCCTTCATATACTCTTATCTAGACAAAATGACAAGACGGAAAAATTCAACACAAAAAAAAGAACAAGAGGCAGTACTGAAGGCTAGGGACCTAATCAATACAGACATTGGTAATATGTCAGATCTAGAGTTCAGAATGACAATTCTCAAGGTTCTAGCCGGGCTCGAAAAAGGCATGGAAGATATTAGAGAAACCCTCTTGAGAGATATAAAAGCCCTTTCTGGAGAAATAAAAGAACTAAAATCTAACCAAGTTGAAATAAAAAAAGCTATTAATGAAGTGCAATCAAAAATGGAGGCTCTCACTGCTAGGATAAATGAGGCAGAAGAAAGAATTAGTGATATAGAAGACCAAATGACAGAGAATAAAGAAGCTGAGCAAAAGAGGGACAAACAGCTACTGGACCACGAGGGGAGAATTCGAGAGATAAGTGACACCATAAGACAAAACAACATTAGAATAATTGGGATTCCAGAAGAAGAAGAAAGAGAGAGGGGAGCAGAAGGTATACTGGAGAGAATTATTGGGGAGAATTTCCCCAATATGGCAAAGGGAACGAGCATCAAAATTCAGGAGGTTCAGAGAACGCCCCTCAAAATCAATAGGAATAGGCCCACACCCCGTCACCTAATAGTAAAATTTACAAGTCTCAGTGACAAAGAGAAAATCCTGAAAGCAGCCCGGGAAAAGAAGTCTGTAACATACAATGGTAAAAATATTAGATTGGCAGCTGACTTATCCACATAGACCTGGCAGGCCAGAAAGAGCTGGCATGATATTTTCAGAGCACTAAACGAGAAAAACATGCAGCCAAGAATACTATATCCAGCTAGGCTATCATTGAAAATAGAAGGAGAGATTAAAAGCTTCCAGGACAAACAAAAGCTGAAAGAATTTGCAAATACCAAACCAGCTCTACAGGAAATATTGAAAGGGGTCCTCTAAGCAAAGAGAGAGCCTACGAGTGGTAGATCAGAAAGGAACAGAGACCATATACAGTAACAGTCAACTTACAGGCAATACAATGGCACTAAATTCATATCTCTCAATAGTTACCCTGAATGTTAATGGGCTAAATGCCCCTGTCAAAAGACACAGGTTATCAGAATGGATAAAAAAACAAAACCCATCTATATGTTGCCTCCAAGAAACTCATTTTAAGCCCGAAGACACCTCCAGATTTAAAGTGAGGGGGTGGAAAAGAATTTACCATGCTAATGGACATCAGAAGAAAGCAGGAGTGGCAATCCTTATATCAGATCAATTAGATTTTAAGCCAAAGACTATAATAAGAGATGAGGAAGGACACTATATCATACTCAAAGGGTCTGTCCAACAAGAAGATTTAACAATTTTAAATATCTATGCCCCCAACGTGGGAGCAGCCAACTATATAAACCAATTAATAACAAAATCAAAGAAACACATCAACAATAATACAATAATAGTAGGGGACTTTAACACTCCCCTCACTGAAATGGACAGATCATCCAAGCAAAAGATCAGCAAGGAAATAAAGGCCTTAAAAGACACACTGGACCACATGGACATCACAGATATATTCAGAATATTTCATCCCAAAGCAACAGAATACACATTCTTCTCTAGTGCACATGGAACATTCTCCAGAATAGATCACATCCTCGGTCCTAAATCAGGACTCAACCGGTATCAAAAGATTGGGATCATTCCCTGCGTATTTTCAGACCACAATGCTCTGAAGCTAGAACTCAACCACAAAAGGAAGTTTGGAAAGAACCCAAATACATGGAGACTAAACAGCATCCTTCTAAAGAATGAATGGGTCAACCGGGAAATTAAAGAAGAATTGAAAAAAATCATGGAAACAAATGATAATGAAAATAAAACGGTTCAAAATCTGTGGGACACAACAAAGGCAGTCCTGAGAGGAAAATATATAGCGGTACAAGCCTTTCTCAAGAAACAAGAAAGGTCTCAGGTACACAACCTAACCCTGCACCTAAAGGAGCTGGAGAAAGAACAAGAAAGAAACCCTAAGCCCAGCAGGAGAAGAGAAATCATAAAGATCAGAGCAGAAATCAATGAAATAGAAACCAAAAAAACAATAGAACAAATCAACGAAACTAGGAGCTGGTTCTTTGAAAGAATTAATAAAATTGATAAACCCCTGGCCCGACTTATCAAAAAGAAAAGAGAAAGGACCCAAATAAATAAAATCATGAATGAAAGAGGAGAGATCACAACTAACACCAAAGAAATACAAACTATTATAAGAACATACTATGAGCAACTCTACGCCAATAAATTTGACAATCTGGAAGAAATGGATGCATTCCTAGAAACATATAAACTACCACAACTGAACCAGGAAGAAATAGAAAGCCTGAACAGACCCATAACCAGTAAGGAGATTGAAACAGTCATTAAAAATCTCCAAACAAACAAAAGCCCAGGGCCAGACGGCTTCCCGGGGGAATTCTACCAAACATTTAAAGAAGAACTAATTCCTATTCTCCTGAAACTGTTCCAAAAAATAGAAATGGAAGGAAAACTTCCAAACTCATTTTATGAGGCCAGCATCACCTTGATCCCAAAACCAGACAAGGATCCCACCAAAAAAGAGAGCTATAGACCGATATCCTTGATGAACACAGATGCGAAAATACTCAACAAAATACTAGCCAATAGGATTCAACAGTACATTAAAAAGATTATTCACCACGACCAAGTGGGATTTATTCCAGGGCTGCAAGGTTGGTTCAACATCCGCAAATCAGTCAATGTGATACAACACATCAATAAAAGAAAGAACAAGAACCATATGATACTCTCAATAGATGCTGAAAAAGCATTTGACAAAGTACAGCATCCCTTCCTGATCAAAACTCTTCAAAGTGTAGGGATAGAGGGCACATACCTCAATATCATCAAAGCCATCTATGAAAAACCCACCGCAAATATCATTCTCAATGGAGAAAAACTGAAAGCTTTTCCGCTAAGGTCAGGAACACGGCAGGGATGTCCATTATCACCACTGCTATTCAACATAGTACTAGAGGTCCTAGCCTCAGCAATCAGACAACAAAAGGAAATTAAAGGCATCCAAATCGGCAAAGAAGAAGTCAAATTATCACTCTTCGCAGATGATATGATACTATATGTGGAAAACCCAAAAGACTCCACTCCAAAACTGCTAGAACTTATACAGGAATTCAGTAAAGTGTCAGGATATAAAATCAATGCACAGAAATCAGTTGCATTTCTCTACACCAACAGCAAGACAGAAGAAAGAGAAATTAAGGAGTCAATCCCATTTACAATTGCACCCAAAACCATAAGATACCTAGGAATAAACCTAACCAAAGAGACACAGAATTTATACTCAGAAAACTATAAAGTACTCATGAAAGAAATTGAGGAAGACACAAAGAAATGGAAAAATGTTCCATGCTCCTGGATTGGAAGAATAAATATTGTGAAAATGTCTATGCTACCTAAAGCAATCTACACATTTAATGCAATTCCTATCAAAGTACCATCCATCTTTTTCAAAGAAATGGAACAAATAATGCTAAAATTTATATGGAACCAGAAAAGACCTCGAATAGCCAAAGGGATATTGAAAAAGAAAGCCAACGTTGGTGGCATCACAATTCCGGACTTCAAGCTCTATTACAAAGCTGTCGTCATCAAGACAGCATGGTACTGGCACAAAAACAGACACATAGATCAATGGAACAGAATAGAGAGCCCAGAAATAGACCCTCAACTCTATGGTCAACTAATCTTCGACAAAGCAGGAAAGAATGTCCAATGGCAAAAAGACAGCCTCTTCAATAAATGGTGCTGGGAAAATTGGACAGCCATATGCAGAAAAATGAAATTGGACCATTTCCTTACACCACACACAAAAATAGACTCAAAATGGATGAAGGACCTCAATGTGCGAAAGGAATCCATCAAAATCCTTGAGGAGAACACAGGCAGCAACCTCTTTGACCTCAACCACAGCAACATCTTCCTAGGAACAACGCAAAAGGCAAGGGAAGCAAGGGCAAAAATGAACTATTGGGATTTCATCAAGATCAAAAGCTTTTGCACAGCAAAGGAAACAGTTAACAAAATCAAAAGACAACTGACAGAATGGGAGAAGATATTTGCAAATGACATATCAGATAAAGGACTAGTGTCCAGAATCTATAAAGAACTTAGCAAACTCAACACCCAAAGAACAAATAATCCAATCAAGAAATGGGCAGAGGACATGAACAGACATTTCTGCAAAGAAGACATCCAGATGGCCAACAGACACATGAAAAAGTGCTCCATATCACTCGGCATCAGGGAAATACAAATCAAAACCACAATGAGATATCACCTCACACCAGTCAGAATGGCTAAAATAAACAAGTCAGGAAATGACAGATGCTGGCGAGGATGCGGAGAAAGGGGAACCCTCCTACACTGTTGGTGGGAATGCAAGCTGGTGCAGCCACTCTGGAAAACAGCATGGAGGTTCCTCAAAATGTTGAAAATAGAACTGCCCTATGACCCAGCAATTGCACTATTGGGTATTTACCCTAAGGATACAAACGTAGTGATCCAAAGGGGCACATGCACCCGAATGTTTATAGCAGCAATGTCCACAATAGCCAAACTATGGAAAGAACCTAGATGTCCATCAACAGATGAATGGATCAAGAAGATGTGGTATATATACACAATGGAATACTATGCAGCCATCAAAAGAAATGAAATCTTGCCATTTGCGACAACATGGATGGAACTAGAGCATATCATGCTTAGCGAAATAAGTCAAGCAGAGAAAGACAACTATCATATGATCTCCCTGATATGAGGAAGTGGTGATGCAACATGGGGGCTTAAGTGGGTAGGAGAAGAATAAATGAAACAAGATGGGATTGGGAGGGAGACAAACCATAAGTGACTTTTAATCTCACAAAACAAACTGAGGGTTGCTGGGGGGAGGGGGTTTGGGAGAAGGGGGTGGGATTATGGACATTGGGGAGGGTATGTGCTTTGGTGAGTGCTGTGAAGTGTGTAAACCTGGTGATTCACAGACCTGTACCCCTGGGGATAGAGTATTATGCCTCCATCAGAAAGGATGAATACCCAACTTTTGTAGCAACATGGACGGGACTGGAAGAGATTATGCTGAGTGAAATAAGTCAAGCAGAGAGAGTCAATTATCATATGGTTTCACTTATTTGTGGAGCATAACAAATAGCATGGAGGACATGGGGACTTAGAGTGGAGAAGGGAGTTGGGGGAAATTGGAAGGGGAGGTGAACCATGAGAGACTATGGACTCTGAAAAACAATCTGAGGGTTTTGAAGGGACGGGGGGTGGGAGGTTGGGGTACCAGGTGGTGGGTATTATAGAGGGCACGGATTGCATGGAGCACGGGGTGTGGTGCAAAAATAATGAATACTGTTATGCTGGAAATAAAAAAAAAATAATAAAATAATTTAAAAAAAAAAAAAAAAAAGAAGAAGAAAAGGTAGTGTTAATAAGCCAATAAAGGAGATAAAATAGTCTAAAAAAAAAAAAAGAAGTGAAAGAAGAGAAATAAATTGATAGGACAATAGAAAGCAACTAGCAAGATGGTACATAAATAGCAGTCCTATTATTAAACTAATAGTTATATTAAATGCAAATAGCCTAAACACTTCGACTAAATGGCAGCCATCATCAAATTGGATGAAAAGAAAATAGCCAACTATATATTGTCTACAAGAAATCTCTTTGACAACAAATAGGTTAGAAGTAAAAGGAAGGAAAAGTATGTATTATTCAACACTGATCAAAACAAACTTGTAATTATTAAAATCATATCAAAATAAACATCAAAATAAGTAAAAATCAGGGAGAAAAAAGATATACATAATGAGACCTCATAAATATATACAGAACATTCCACCCTAAAACAACAGAATACTCATTCTTCTCAAGTGCACATGGAACCTTCTCCAGAATAGACCGCAAACTGGGTCACAAATCAGGACTCAACCAATACCAAAAGACCGAGATTATTCCCTACACATTCTCAGATCACAGTGCTTTGAAGCTGGAGCTCAATCACAAGGAAAAGTTCGGGAGGAACTCAAACACCTGGAAGCTAAAGACCACCCTGCTTAAGAATGCTTGGAAGAACCAAGAGTTCAAAGAAGAACTGAAACAATTCATGGAAACCAATGAGAATGAAGACACTTTGGTCCAAAACCTATAAGATACAGCAAAGGCGGTCCTAAGGGGGATATACATAGTCATCCAAGCATCCCTCAAAAAAATTGAAAAATCCAGAACACACCAGCTGTCTCTACACCTTAAAGAACTGGAGAATCAACAACAAATCAAACCAACTCCTCACATAAGAAGGGAAGTCATCAAGATTAGAGCTGAGATCAATGAGGTAGAAACCAGAGATACAGTAGAACATATCAATGAAACTAGAAGCTGGTTTTTTTGAAAGAATCAATAAGATCGATAAAACATTGGCCACACTAATCCTAAAGAAAAGAGAGAAAGCCCAAATTCATAAAATTATGAATGAAAAGGGAGAGATCACAACTAACACCAAGGAAGTAGAAACAATCATCAGAAGTTATCATCAACAGTTATATGCCAATAAGCTAAGCAACCTAGACGAAATGGATGCATTCCTGGAAAACTATAAACTCCCAAAATTGAACCAGGAAGAAATTGACAACCTGAATAGACCAATATCTAGTAATGAGATTGAAGCAGTGATCAAAAACCTCCCAAAAAACAAGAGCCCAGGACCTGATGGATTCCCTGGGGAATTCTACCAAACTTTAAAGAATAACACCTATTCTCCTGAAGCTGTTTCAAAAAATTGAAGCAGAAGGAAAATTTCCAGACTCATTCTATGAAGCCAGCATTACCTTGATCCCCAAATCAGGCAAAGACCCTACCAAAAAGGAGAATTTCAGACCAATATCACTGATGAATATGGACGCTAAGATTCTCAACAAGAGCCTAGCAAACAGGATCCAACAGCACATTAAAAAGATTATCCACCATGACCAGGTGGGAATCGTTCCTGGGCTACAAGGATGGTTCAACCATCCTTGATGGTTCGCAAATCAATCAATGTGATAGAACAAATTAATATGAGAAGAGAGAAGAACCATATGGTCCTCTCAATTGATGCAGAAAAAGCATTTGACAAAATCCAGCATCCGTTCCTGATTAAAACACTTCAAAGTATAGGGATAGAGGGAACATTCCTGAACTTCATCAAAACTATCTATGAAAGACCCACAGCAAATATCATCCTCAATGGGAAAAAGCTTGCAGCCTTCCTGTTGAGATCAGGAACACGACAAGGATGCCCACTCTCACCACTCTTGTTCAACATAGTATTAGAAGTCCTAGCAACAGCAATCAGACAACAAAGAGAAATAAAAGGTATCTAATTGGCAATGAAGAAGTCAAACTCCCTCTCTTTGCAGATGACATGATATATATATATATATATATATATATATATATATATATATATATATATATATATACAAAAATAAGGGTAAATACAACCTTACAACAGTGAGAATGGCCAAAATTAGCAAGACAGGAAACAACATGTGTTGGAGGGGTTGTGGAGAAAGGGGAACCCTCTTACACTGTTGATGGGAATGCAAGTTGGTGAAGCCACTTTGGAGAACAGCGTGGATATTCCTCAAGAAATTAAAAATAGAGATTCCCTATGACCCTGCAATTGTACTACTGGGTATTTACCCCAAAGATACAGATGTAGTGAAAAGAAGGACCATTTGTACCCCAATGTTTATAGCAGCAATGGCCACGGTCGCCAAACTGTGGAATGAACCAAGATGCCCTTCAACGGATGAATGGATAAGGAAGATGTGGTCCATATACACTATGGAGTATTATGCCTCCATCAGAAAGGATGAATACCCAACTTCTGTAGCAACATGGACGGGACTGGAAGAGATTATGCTGAGTGAAATAAGTCAAGCAGAGAGAGTCAATTACCATATGGCTTCACTTATTTGTGGAGCATAGCAAATAGCATGGAGGACAAGGGGAGCTGGAGAGGAGATGGGAGTTGAGGGAAATTCGAAGGGGAGGTGAACCATGAGAGACTATGGACTCTGAAAAACAATCTGAAGGTTTTGAAGGGGCGAGGGGTGAGAGGTTGGGGGAACCAGATGGTGGGTATTAGAGAGGGCACAGAATGCATGGAGCACTGGGTGTGGTGCAAAAACAATGAATACTGTTATGCTGAAGAAAATAAATAAATTTAAAAAAAAATAAAAAAACTAATGAACTTTATGTTGGCTAATTGAACATAATAAAAAATATGTAGATAAAAAAAGATATACATAATTATATAGAAGTGGTATCAAGAAGACATACTAATCTAAATGCATATATACCAAATGACAGAGCTCTAAAATATAAAAATCAAAAATTGACCAAAATCAAAAATTAAAAGGAGAAATAGACAAATTTATTGTTAGACTTCACTTCTCTCTGAATCACTATTACAGTGTAAGAGAGCATATCAGTAAAGATATAGAAGGCTGAAACAATACTATAAAGCAATTTGACCTGACATTTGTACAACTCTTCATCTAAAAGTGGAGATATAGGGGCGCCTGGGTGGCTCAGTGGGTTGGGCCGCTGCCTTCGGCTCAGGTCATGATCTCAGGGTCCTGGGATCGAGTCCCGCATCGGGCTCTCTGCTCAGCAGGGAGCCTGCTTCCTCCTCTCTCTCTCTCTCTGCCTGCCTCTCTGCCTACTTGTGATCTCTCTCTGTCAAATAAATAAATAAAATCTTTAAAAAAATAAATAAATAAAAAATAAAAATAAAATAAAAGTGGAGATATATATAGTTTTTGCAAATGCTCATAGAAACTCCACAAAGATATAGTGGGACATAAACAAACATCAACAATTTAAGAAGTTTAAATCATACAGAGTACGTTTTATAATTACAATGGAACTAACCTAGAAATCAGTGTGAGAAAAATGCCTGGAAAATCCCGAAATGTTTATAAGTTAAGCAACACTTCTAAATAACCACAGACCGATGAAGAAAACATAAAGGAAATTATAAAATATTTTTCACTGAGTATAAAAGAAAACACAATATATCAAAATTTGTGGAATAAAGCTAAAGCAATACCTAAACGTAGTTTTTAGCATTAAATGCTTAAATTTAAAAAAAAGAATAAAGGTCTCAAATCCATATTTAAACTTCCACCTGAAGAAACTATAATAGAAGACCAAATTATATCTAAAATAAGCAGAAAGAAATAATAAAGCAACATACTATATATATATATATATATATATGGTGTCTATTGTAATAAAATGTAAAATTTGGTTCAAATTAGTTACTTTATTCTCAAACACAGGATTTCCTTAAAATTATCAAAACATTTCCTTAAAATTATCAAAACATTGAGAGGCAAAACAGAATTGACAGGATTTTTATGATGAAAGCTAATTGTCAAAAAAGTTGGACTTTCTAATAAGACTCATCTTTATGGGGATGGGGATGGAAATTTATTTTAAATATTCCCTAGCCAACTAAATATACAGGATTATAGTTGCTGATTTCCTCTTGGAAAATAAACTTTCATAAAGCTTTCATAATGTTTCAACTACTCCATTTTTTTCCCACACATAGATTACTTTAAGATCTGGATTCTCCTCCAAAGAGAAACAAAGAGCTGTCCAACTTTAAACAAAGTTATTTAATAAATTCTAAAATTTATGAAGCCCACTTGGCTCTAAGAAATAATATCCAATTTAAATTCCAAATCACAGTTTATAGAGTTATTTTTAGCTTTTAAAATTACTTGTCTTTAAAATATGCCAATTATATATAGACTTCATTCTGGTTTATAAAAAGTAAAAGCTATATTAACAAACACAACTTATTATTTGACACATTTTATTACTGGAAAATAATCTACTCAGCTAAAAATCACTTATTCTAGGTTCAAATATTTTGGCACTTAAGAATGAAAGATTTTCATTAGATACTGATTAACATAATTTTTCTGGCAATATAAATCTCCTTTTTGACATTTTAATTAATTTTTAGAACCTCTGTTTAATTCAAAGTAATAGATTACTACAAGTGGTTAAAAATTATTATAGCCTTTATTAATGACAGATGTTTTAGACCATACAAAACTGTGTGTTTCAATTTGAGCTTCTTATGGAATTAAGTAATATATTCCCCATCCTGGGATTCTTATTACTTGACACATTAATAAATACAGTTATAAGAATTGCAGGGCTGTATCATTCTCCATGTAGTAAGCATCTGTGATATAAATATACATAGTCTACTTATAATGAATAACTAATGGGTTATTATTACCAGCCAACATTTGTTAAACTTTGCTTGTAAACAAGATGATTTATCATCAGATTCTCAAGTTGTAAAAGCTTTTAAAATAATAAGCTCCAGAAGATGGAAAAAGAAAAATACAAGATACATTAATCCAACCTTTCTAAAGGGCACAGTGTGCACTGTAAATCCGAGCTGGATTCTGCAAGAAGGAGCAAAGAGAAGCATAATGATTAAATTAACTAAGAAAAGACGAAAAAGGAATAGGTGAGCCAGAGGAGAATTTTAATTTAAAAGTGTATTTGTAAATAATATTAAATTTGACATGATTAAGATTTTGCTCTCATTATTAATTCAATCTGAATCCACTTCTAAAATGACAGTTACCTCTATTTCACAATTTTCTTACTCACAAGCTCAACTCTAGTTGAATGTCCTGATCAACTTTTCCGTTCTTGACCTTCTGTTTTCATCTAGTCTATCAATATAAGAAAAATTCAACAACTATACACTCAATGTTGAACATATTTTCAGCACTTTACAGTTTTAGAGTGGTATAAGACCATTTAAAGCTATGGAACCAGAACACTCTAATTGATCAATTTTACCCTTCCCCAATTCAGATAATTTTTATAGCCTTTTGTTTTTGAAAGATGATCAATGTTATCAAAGACAAAAACCATAGGAACTCCAAAGCCTGGTAGACAAGAGAACATTCTGTTCTACTTCTTATTCCTTCCTATGTGTGAGATACCATTCTAAATTCCCTCTGATGAAAATGTTATATTGTATTTATTATGAGACAATATAAAAGCAGGTAATATCTCTCACTTTTACAACATCATTTTTATATAACCTTTTATCTATTCAACAAATATTAAGTGTCTATTAATAATTTATTAACTACTAATGTAGTCATTTCTATGTAATTCTAAAATGTTAACTCATCTTTTGGCCTGAAATGTTTTCTTTCAATTTCTATAATTAATTTAAAAGTTATCAGTCTCGGTTTTTTGTTTTGTTGCTGTTTTGTAAATCTTACGTAGCCTATGGTTAAAAATAGTGTAACTCTAACCTAAAATAAAAATAAACTTGAATGTGTCTATAAGACAGTGAGCCTGCCAAGAACAGATGGAGTTAAAAGGAAAAGGAATAGGACTTATTACATGGTGAAAGTTAAACGACAGGATTACCAAGAAGTAAGTGGTCAGTAAAGATAAATGTGCAAGAAAGAAACCAAAAATAATAAAGTAACAAAGGATGGCACTAGACCTAAAAACTATATTATGGTTAGTAATCATGAGGAAAATTTCAGAAGAGAGGACCACTTGAAAAGAAGTGCATGTAATTGATCAGCAGAGTTAAGTCATAGTTATATATTTATCATACATAGTGATTCACTATTACAGCCTAACTGCTGTCCAGTTGTTCCCTTGAATATAGCATAATCTTATTTTTTCTTTCTAAAAATAGCTTAATTAATATATAATACATATTTTTACTTTTAGATACATATTTTTTGAATTAAGATTGCTTAAAAGTATATTTATCCTACTCTGACAATTTCTTAAGTTTTACTTCAATTCTTTTTACTATAGCTGAGTTTAAGTAACAATGAATTAAAGTTTGGTTAAAAATAGAAAATATATAATGTCCTATTTTCCTAAAAGCATTTCATATCATATTTATCTTAGTGAAAACAGTATTATTGTTTATCTAGTTTTATAAATAATGTTTACCCAAAATAAAACTTTCAAAAGATATACACAACATAAAGAAAGTAAAAGTCATCTGAATCCCACCATTCAGGAAAACTACTATAAACATTATGGAGTATGTTATTTATACATTTCTTTAACAGTGACTTTAACATTAGTTGTCATTTATATAACTCCCATCTATTTATTAAATAACACATATATAGTAGAGTTTATTATATTGTTATATAGTAAAATGTACATATCACTCAGTTAACTCTTACGTAAGACTGGTCTAAATGTGACTTCTCCTATATCCATTCATGTGACTGAAACTATAATAGCAAATGAAAGTCATTTCTTACTGCATACTTAATGTCTATAATCATTTAGGTGTTCTAGGTAATGGTTGTCTGCTACAAATCAGGTTAGATTTACTGATAGAGAGTGGAAAAGGCAAAGGAATCTCCTAGTGGAAGAGTCAGATAATAATATATTTTATGGAACTGAATTTACTAAGTTATACGATTTTTTGATTTACTTGTTTACATGCTCAAGATTATTTTAAGTGTTATATTCTAGCAAGATATTCTATTCATTTATCCAATGAACACTTAATGTCTATTTAAAAGTCAAATTCAAAACAAAACATGGAAAACTTCACTGTTTTATAGGTGAAATAACCTCAAAAAATAGTAAGTAACTCAAAAATTAACAAGGCCTGAGGAAGTAGCCAGAATCAAATGTTCATCTACCTTTAAAAGTTGGTTAATTAACAAGCCAGGATCTGGTACAATGTCATATTTACACATCTAGGATTAAATAACAAGAAGTATTCAATTATTGTGTAATAAATGAAAACTATATTATATTAAAGGTAGAAATGATAGAATAAGGTTAATTGATATATACTGGGCTCTTTTAAATAAAAATTATCTCACCTAACCCTCATCTAAACCCTTTCCCAGAAAAGTATTATCTCACTTTTTTTTTTTTAAGATTTTATTTATTTATTTGACAGAGAGAGATCACAAGTAGGCAGAGAGGCAGGAAGAGAGAGAGAGGAGGAAGCAGGCTCCCTGCCGAGCAGAGAGCCCGATGGGGGACTCGATCCCAGGACCCTGAGATCCTGACCCGAGCCGAAGGCAGCGGCTTAACCCACTGAGCCACCCAGGCGCCCTATTATCTCACTTTTTTAAAAAATTAAATTATGCAGCCAGCCTCACAACTAAGATTATGACAGAATAAATATTCAAACCCAGATCCATCTGACATAAAATCTCAAATTTCCATTATTCCATTTAGTTCCTATAAGAAAAAATATATATATCAGACCTTAGAAACTCTTCCTACAGTCTATGATAAAGCTCTGCAGACTGCCATGATGTAACATGAGTCAGAAACGTCTATTCTGGTTATTTTGATCACCTGCATGGACTGGATGTATCTGCCAGGGAATACTTAACAGATCTTTAAAGTAGCTTAAGTAACTATTGTACTTAGTAAACTTAAGTAAATACGGTACCATAGGTGGTATATATGGTACCACAGATGGTATATATTTTCCATCTATGTAAACACCTTGTAAAAATACATTTCAAAGTTGATAATGGAGGTGCCTGGTGGCTCAGTCAGTTAAGCACCCAACTCTTGGTTTTGGCTCCGGTCATGATCTCAGGTCATGGGACAGAGCCTGGAGCAGGGCTCCATGCTTAGCACAGTCTGCTTGTTCTTCTCTCTCTGCTCCTCCCCCACTTGCTCTCTCTCTCTTTCTCAAATAAGTAACTAAAATCTTTTTTAAAAAGTTGATAAGGTAACTATGTTTTCTATTTGATAGTTTTAAATAAACACAATGCATTAATATAAAAGCTAAATCAAAATCGTGTGATAAGCACAAAAGCTAAAAGCTGCAGAGTAAATGCAGGTTTTATTGTCTGTTTCTACTGGTAAGGGAAGGGAAGTTGAAGATTGAGTAGGAAAGGTCAATGGGAACAAACCTTTATTAAAGATCTGCAACATGCCAGGTACTTCGACATTATCTCATTAATCTTCATTAAAAAAAAAAAACCTTTCTTATGAGGAAATACATGTTTATATGCTTACTACAAAGGTAGTCTCACAATCTGGTATCCACAGTCTGAATCTTGGCCAGAAGTATCTTTAGAATACTTTAATTGCTTGCCAAATTTAAAAAAAAATAGAGGACTGAACACAGAAACTATATATCCACCTTCTCTGGGACATCAAAATATCTAATAATACTGAACATGGAAACAAGTGATACCCAGTTTGGATGAGGCACAGACACTCAGATCACCAAATCCCCATCCAGACAATTTCACTCATTTCAGTTTTGCCAGGTCACTGTAGGCATGGCATTTAGATTTATATCTGTGATCCGGTTTTGGGTAAATTGTCAAGATTATATTTCTAGTAAGGCACAGGGTTTAAAATCAAAACTACATCTGTTTCTCTCCAAAGTCCATACTCACATTTACGGCTCCTGGTAAAGTCTCTTTGTGTATAGAGAAAAACACTGACATTTTTCATAAGTGATTCTGATTTTCTCCTACCTTTTAAAAATCACTGCTAATAGCAGTATTTTCCTGAATATCAAAGTTTTATCTTATTTTTTTTATTTTTAGCTCAATTATTCACTTTTCCCATATATTGTATATAGACTCAAGGCAAAATAAATTCAGAGAGTCATGTTAATATCATTATTGTTCTACCTTATTTAGGTATGTCTTGTGGTTCTGTAAAAAGTACAAGTAATACTGAAAAGCTTTATTTAATTCAATGAAAGCTGTAAATAATACACTTTATGTATCACTTCATGTATCAGTAAAAGGAACCAAATCTTTATAGTGTTTAAACTTTTATTAAAACTAACTAGCTTATGTTCTGCGTTGCCCCCAAGCACCTTTACGATTTAAGAGAACTTCAAAGAAACTCACAGTTAATATCTAAATATTACCGACACAATAGATAAATAATTCAATATATACACATTTAACATTGAGTGTTAAGAATGTAAGTGCAAAAACCATGATATTCAGACAGTCATGGGCATAGAGATGTGTTTTTTGGCTTAAAGAGGGTAAGTTTCTCAAGATGGGCAACTTAAACGAGTTTATTCCGTTAACCTGGAAACTCCTATATTATCAATGAAGGTTTTGAAAGAGGTGATACCAATATAAGCCACAGCATTTTTTTTCAATACATCCGCAAAGTTTATTTGGCTACTATTTAAATACAGATGAACCAAGAAAACTAATGAATTACTTTGGTTGGTAGTGGGCCTTCCATACCTTCTATGAGCACACTGCTATTAAAACTAGCCCCAGATGGCTGGCTTTGCATTTCTTCATTTTTATGCTGGAAAAACTATGTCATCTTGTTCTTAAATAAATTAAAACCATCTTAACACTGGAAAAGCTACTAGTCTACAAAACAAATAAAATACAACCAAATAACATTTTCATGAGGAATAATCATAAAATATTATTGTTGACCTCACAAAGAGACAAATTTCCCCATGTTGAAATATAATTACAGGCACTAAGTAGTAACATTGAGTTTTCCAATCTGTTTTAGAAAAATCAGAGAATATAAGTTCAAGTAAAAAATCTCCACAGTAAGATTAGGTTAATGAATTTTAAATTATTTTATAAAGTCACATAAGCCCAGAATATTTTAATTAATATTTAATATTAATATTTCAATACACAACCATAAAGGTATATTTCAAATGCTTCTCATTTATATACGTTTTTGGCAATAGGTCATTAGTTTCATCTAACAAAGTTAAAATGTATATGAATTTTTTAAAAAATATTTGGAGCTTATGGGGCACCTAGATGGCTCAGTCAGTTGAGCATGTGACTCTTGTTTTGGTTCAGGTCATGATCTCATGGGTCCTGAGATCTCTTGACCCCAAACCCCACCCTGCATCAGGATCCAGCCTCCACAGTGAAGATCCAGAATATCTTCAGCTTGAAGATATTCTCCCTCTGCCTCTCCCCCTACTCTCTAAATCAGTCAATCAATCTAAAAAATAATAATGTTTTCAGGAAAATCACACTACCAATTAACCTTTAGAATGCTCTATAGTTCCAGGATTATGAGTGTCTTGCTAGAGTAGAAACTTCTTTTAATTTCTTGCTCTTTTACTTCCTGTAGATAGCCCTCAGCTTAAAAACTTCCCACATCTTCCTTAACAGTGTCTACCTATAATAACCAGAAGCTATGTAAAAACAGTGAGCTAATAACATAAACAAAATATTTTTAAAAATATATATATATATATTTTTTTAAGATCTTATTTATTTATTTGACAGAGAGAGCACAAGCGGAGGAGTGGCAGGCAGAGAGAATGGGAGAAGCAGGATCCCCAATGAGTGCGATGCTGGGCTTGATCCCAGGATCCTGGGATCATGATCTGAGCAGAAGGCAAATGCATAACCCACTGAGGCACCCGGGCATCCAAAAATACTCTCTATGTAACTTTTATATATAACCAGTGTTCTGAAAAGTAGATAAAAATTCATTTTTTAATTCCTAGACATTATTTTAATTTTTTCTACCTACATTTATAGAAACATTTATATAATGTTGAATAGCTGGAATTACATGTTTTCTGAGTTTGTTTCAGCCCAATATTATGAGTAAGATAGCTAGAACTGCTTTAAGAGGGGCCTGGGTGACTGAGTTGATTGAGCATGAGACCCTTAGTTTCAGTACCAATACTCAGTGCAGAGTCTACTTTAGATTCTTTCTCCCTCTGCCTCTCCCTCCCTCTCTGCCCCCCCAAATAAATAAATAATCTTTTTAAAAATAAATAAATAAAATTGCTTCGATTGTTATGTTTAATTTCTTTATACAGATCTATAGCTAAGCATTAACTCCTCTACTTTACCTATTAAATTGACTTTCAAAATAAAATTATTTTTATAACATAACTTCTATTTTTAAGGAACTTGGTAAAATGTAAAACAAATATACTTACTTAAAATCCCTTTAAAAATATATCTTTCTCAGGGCTTCTAGGTGACTTAGTGGATTCAAGCCTCTGCCTTTGGTTCAGGTCATGATCTCAGGGTCCTAGGATCGAGCCCCACATTGGGCTCTCTGCTCAGCAGGGAACCTGATCCCTCTCTCTATGCCTGTCTCTCTGCCTACTTGTGATCTCTCTGTCAAATAAATCAATAAAATCTTTAAAACAAAAGAAAGCTTTAAAAAATATATCTTTCTCCATTTCTCAGTAAAATATGTTTCTCAATTAATGATAAAGTCATCACACTTCTAAATTCTTCCTTCTCCTGATAAATGGTTGATGCTCATTCATGGATGAATTAAAGGGAAGGAAATGCCAACATCATTCTTCCTCAAAGACTGAAATCTTAATTCTTTGGATAATAAAATGGTGGTACTAGTCATGTTGAAAACAATACCAATAAACTCCAGCTCCTAGATAGTCATAATAATAAATCAGAAGTTATTTTTAAAATACTAGAAGCATGGGTACCTCACAAATTATTAAAATGTCATAGTCAGACCTGATAATGTATGTTTTAAACACTTAGTTGCAAAAATTCTTGGACCAATGAACTACTAATAATGTATTATATAGGCTTTAGATTACTGAATGAATAAACAACAGAGGATTCCAAAAACTGCTTGCACTCTTAGATCAGAATATGAAAAGAGTTCAAAGGATCTCCTTGAAGTTTCCTAATAACTAAGGTAAGAAATGAATGTCCCATTAATGACTAATTAAATTGTTAGAACTGTAATAAACCTGAGAATCTGGAAAACATAAATGGCTGTCTTAGAGATAACAATTTTGTCTAAAATGTTGGAAAGTGTGTGACTCTGAATTGGTACACCTAAGAATAGAGTGGCTTTTGTTTTCTTTTCCATTTTTAGATAGAACCCAAAAGTAGTCTGAGAGTAATCAAAGGTCTTGGTAAGAAACATGAATGTTGAAATGGAGGAAATGTGGATTTGATTGCCAGTTCTACCCCTCACAAGTTCTGTGCTTTGGAATAAATTAGTCAACCTTACTAGGTTTGGTTCAGTGGAAGTAACATGAAATCATTTGATAATTATTGAACATCTGTCTCTACAGAACACAATTCTAGTTCTAGAAGTTCAGCAATGAACAAGACAGACAGATCCATGATATCATGGATATAAACTATTTAAGTTCTCAGGGCAGGGAGAAAAATAACAGGTAAGCAAATTAGAAGGAAAATTTTATGTATTTATATTGTAGGTAAGTATGAAATAAAAGTAAATGGTGAGTTAAAGAGAACCTGGGACCTTCTTTAGGTGAAGTATTATGAAAGACCTCACTGAGAAAGAAATATTTGAGGTAAAACAAGAGAAAAACCCTCCTACACAAAGATCAGAGGACAGAATGGTACAAAGAGAGGATATATGCATTTCATTAGACATCTATCAGTAACTCTAACCAGAAGGAAAAGCATTTATCAATGATTTCTATACCATAATTCCTACGTGGGACATCTTTGAACATAAAAATCACAAGTATATAATTTGTGTCTACTATTCTCATCACTTTGTGATAGGTCATTAAGGACCATGGCATATAATATTGATGGCATTCTTGAAATTTTGGCTATTGACCCCAGAAAACAATATATAGGTGAAAAATCCATATGATGGAAAAAGCAAAGATTGAACAGGCCAAGAAGAAAAAAGAAGCAGGTGCTTCTAGACCAGAGAAGAGATAGGGAAGAGGATTTAAGGAATTGTGGTCCAAAGAGGATACATGAAATAGAATCCAGTTCATGTTTATCTACTAACTCACTCATGTGAAAAGAAGGAAGAAAAGTAAGGGGGAGGGGAGTGTAACCTAATACAGTTAGATATTTTTAGTATAGTGTATGATTTATCCCGTACTACAATCCAATTTGAACTACCTGTATCTCTACTTAGCAACTAAGCTTGCATGACTATATGAGCTTACCGAACTCATTTTCTTAACAGGATTGTCTAGGTGATGTCAAAGTCCTTTTAATTCTAAAAAGTCCATGATTCTGAAAACAGGAAAAGACAATTATCTGTGTAAATACATATAATGGATATAAAGGTCTGGAAAAATAATTGATCATATGACTTCTCAATCTTCATAAAGAGAGAAATCAAGAATATTTGGTGAGGAATTATAGCCTTAAAAATATAAAACTCATTTTCTTGGAAGATGGATGAAAAATGGAATATTCAGACAGAAAAGACATGTAAAGAGGCCCTAGGAGATCTGCAGAGAAATCTAAATAGCCATCCAAACTAATCAAGCCTTATCCAAACCAAATATCCAGGCCTTTTGAAGTTTGCCAGTCACTAATCAAAACCCCAGTAAATGCTTAGTATCTCAGACAGTTTTAAATAACATCAAACCAACTATCATGTAATGTAATGAGTAAAGCCAAATCTGGATTTTGTCTTAGAGCTACAAGACACACAAAACTTTGTATAAAGTAGTACTAGCCATATAAAAATTTTAAGATGCTTTTAATTATTCTTATGTTATTTAATTCTTAAAATCATCCCAGTGATTTTTTTAAAAGAGGTTAAGAAAACCAGCTTTCCATAAAAAAGTGAATTACTAATTATAACTGTCTGAAAAATTAAAAGTTAAGTAAGGCTTTGCAAGTACTGTTTTAGGCTCTACTGCAAACACTGCAAAAAATTAAAATTTTCTAAAGAGGAATTAATTGCCCAAGGTTCTTATATTATGTTGTTGTCCTAAGTGGACAAATTTTGAACCTAAAATAAATTAATAGTGCTACTTTGATCTTAATGCATTTTAAGTTATAACAATATTTTGTCACATAAAAACTATTATATCAATCAGCTTTCTGCAATTATGGTATAAATCAATATGTTGGCCAATTTCCTTTAGAAAGATCTTTAAAAATCTCAATAAAATGATGAAAGTATTAAAATATAATCTCCACATATTTTATTAATTTAATTTGACATTAAATAAATATATTGCCACAAAATGCTATTACTGTCTTTTTTTCCACTTTTAATGAACTCATTTCTTTTGCTTGAAACAAAATTAATAAAATGTCAGAATGGAAAAACACTCAGTTTTGCTAAAGAAAAAAAAATTTACTCTTACTAAAACACACATGTTCTCTTTTTCCCCAATGAAAGTGCCATGTGTACATTGTGTTAAAATGAGAAAAAAAGAAAAAGCAAGTCTGTGAATTTGTGTGCACATGTAAACCTATCTAGAAAGGCAAAGAAAAAAACATTGAGAATTCAAAGAAGATGGGGATCACGTTGCTGTCTTCCTTATGAAGGGGCAAGGGCCAGGGCATGGAAGAAGAATTCAGATGACACCATTAACAGGACTCTCAGTCACTTGCTATTGTATTTTTATATTTGAATTCTCTACACAGTACTCATCCAATATTTCCTTGTTTATTTAATTATTACTGATTTGTTGGTTGCTCAATTTCTATCTGATTCCAGAGAATGTTAAATTCATGACAGCAAACATATTAACTCTCTTATTCATCATGTATCATCCTCAAGTCGATGAAAAATAATTGGCCTTTAATCTGGCAATAAGTAAATTCAATACCAATTATCAAGAAAATTGAGACTCACAAAACTTAAAATATGTAAGAAGCAAAGGAAGTAAACTAAACCTTGGTCACACCAAAAAGAAAAAAAAAAAAGAAAGAAACAAAATATAACAGCAAAAATAAAATGAGATAGAAATAATATAGCAAGTATTTCAGCTATTTCAATAAATATAAAAAGATTGCTTTCTGTTTGACAAAGTACAGCATCCTTTCTTGATCAAAACTCTTCAAAGTGTGGGACGCCTGGGTGGCTCAGTTGGTTAAGCCCTGCCTTCGGCTCAGGTCGTGATCCCAGCGTCCTGGGATCAAGTCCCACATCGGGCTCCTTGCTCCACGGGGAGTCTGCTTCTCCCTCTGACTCTGCCTTCCACTCTGTCTGCCTGTGCTTGCTCTCGCTCTACCTCTGAAAAATAAATAAATAAAATCTAAAACAAAAAAAAACAAAAAAAAAACAAAAAAAAACTCTTCAAAGTGTAGGGATAGAGGGTACATACCTCAATTTCATCAAAGCCATCTATGAAAAACCCATAGTGAATATCATTCTCAATAGGGAAAAACTGAGCGCTTTTCTGCTAAGGTCAGGAACATGGCAGGTATGTCCATTATCACCATTGCTATTCAACATAGTACTAGAAGTCCTAGCCTTAGCAACCAGACAACAAAAAGAAAAAGGCATCCAAATCAGCAAAGAAGTCAAACTCTCACTCTTTGCAGGTGATATGATACTTTATGTGGAAAACCCAAAAGAATCCACTCCAAAACTGTTAGAACTCATATAGGAATTTAGTAAAGTGTCAGGATATAATATCAATGCACACAAGTCAGTTGCATTTCTATACACCAATATCAAGATAGAAGAAAGAATTTAAGGAGGCACTCCCATTTACAACTGCACCCAAAGCCATAAATAAATAAACCTAACCAATAAACCAATAAAAAAAAGCCTAACCAAAAACCAATAAACCTAACCAAAGAGGCAAAGAATCTGTGCTCAGAAAACTATAAAGTACTCATGAAAGAAATTGAGAAAGACACAAAGAAATGGAAAAACATTCCATGTTCATGGATTGGAAGAACAAATATTGTGAAAATGTCTATGCTACCTAAAGCAATCTAAACATTTAATGCAATCCCTACCAAAATACCATCAATTTTATTTCAAAGCAGTGGAACAAACAATCCTAAAATTTATATGGAACCAGAATAGACCTCAAATAGCCAGAGGAATGTTGAAAAAGAAAGCCAAAGTTGGTGGCATCCCAATTCCAGACTTCAAGCTCCATTACAAAGTTGTACTCATCAAGACAGTATGGTACTGGCACAAAAACAGACACACAGATCAATGGAACAGAATAGAGAGCCCAAAAATAGACCCTCAACTCTATGGTCAACTAAACTTTGACAAAGCAGGAAAGAATGTCCAATGGAAAAAAGACAGTCTCTTCAACAAATGGTGTTGGGAAAATTGGACAGTCATGTACAGAAGAATGGAACTGTACCATTTCCTTATACCACACACAAAAGTAGACTCAAAGTGGATGAAAGATCTCAATGTGAGACAGGAATCCATCAAATCCTCGAGGAGAACACAGGCAGCAACCTCTTCGACCTCAGCCGCAGCAACTTCTTCCTAGAAACATCGCCAAAGGCAAGGGAAGCAAGGGCAAAAATGAACTATTGGGACTTCATCAAGCTAAAAAGCTTTTCCACAACAAAGAAACCAGTCAAGAAAACCAAAAGACAACTTACAGAATGCGAGAAGATATTCACAAATGCAATTTCAAATAAAGGGCTAGTATCCAAAATCTATAAAGAACTAATCAAACTCAACACCCAAAGAACAAATAATCCAATCAAGACATGGGCAGAGGACATGAATAGACATTTCTGCAAAGAGGACAATCAAATGGCCAAAAGACACATGAAGAAGTGCTCCACATCAATCAGCATCAGAGAAATACAAATCAAAACCATATACGAGATACCACTTCATACTAGTCAGAATGGCTAAAATTAACAGTCAGGAAACTACAGATGTTGGAGAGAATGCAGAGAAAGGGGAACCCTCCTACACTATGGTGGGAATGCAAGCTGGTGCAGGCACTCTAGAAAACATCAGGGAGCTTCCTCAAAAAGTTGAAAACAGGGGAGCCTGGGTGGCTCAGTGGGTTAAAGCTTCTGCTTCAGCTCAGGTCATGATCCCAGGGTCCTGGGATCGAGCCTCCACATCGGGCTCTCTGCTCAGCAGGGAGCCTGCTTCCCCCCGCCCCCTGCTGGCTTCTTTGCCTACTTCTGATCTCTGTCTGTCAAATAAATAAATTAATTAAAAAATAAGTTGAAAACAGACCTACCCTAAGACCAAGCAATCATGCTACTGGGTATTTACGCTAAAGATGCAAATGTAGTGATCTGAAGGGGCATGTGCACCTGAATGTTTATAGCAGCAGTGTCCACAACAGCTAAACTATGGAAAGAACCTAGATGTCCATCAACAGATGAATGGAGAAAGAAAATGTGTTATATATATACAACGGAATACTGTGCAGCCATCAAAAGAAATGAAATCTTGCCATTTGCAACAACGTGGATGGAACTAGAGGGTATTATGCTGAGTGAAATAAGTCAGTCAGAGAAAGACAAATATCATATGATCTCCCTGATATGAGGAGTTTGAGAGGCAGAGTGGGGGGGGTTGAAGGGTAGGGAAGGAAAAAATGAAACAAGATGGGATCTGGAGAGAGACAAACCATAACAGACTCTCAATCTCACAAAACAAACTGAGGGTTGCTGGGGGAAGGGGAGTTACAGAGAGGGTGGTTGGGTTATGGACATTGGGGAGGGTATGTGATATGGTGAAGTGCTGTGAAGTGTGTAAGCCTGACAACTCACAGACTTGTACCCCTGGGGCAAATAATACATTATATATTAATAAAATAATTAATTAAAACTGAAAAAAAAGGTTGCTTTCTCCTACAAAAAGATAATCAAACTTTTTTTAATCAGCTTTTTGTTATTTTCAAAAACTACATCCAAAACAGTGGCAATGAAAGACTGAAAATTTAAAAATGAGTAAACATGAAAAATAAATTTGATATTTATTTTTAGATAATAAAGACAAAATAATTAATATTAAAGTGAAATTTAATGCCAATGACATTGAAATAGAGAAGGGGAGACATTGTAACACATTGGCAAATGATCCAATACATCAAGAAGACATAACAAGGGGCCACCTGGGTGGCTCAGTCGATTAAGCCTCTGCCTTTGGCTCAAGTCATGATCCCAGGGTCCTGGGATCAAGTCCTACATCGGGCTCCTTGCTCATGGAGGAGCCTGCTTCTCCCTCTGCCTGCCCCTCACCCTGCTCTCTTTCCTTCTCTCTCTGACAAATAAATAAAAATTTTTTTTTAAAAAAAGAAGAAGACAGGGCGCCTGGGTGGCTCAGTGGGTTAAGCCACTGCCTTCGGCTCAGGTCATGATCTCGGGGTCCTGGGATCGAGTCCCACATCGGGCTCTCTGCTCAGCAGGGAGCCTGCTTCCCTCTCTCTCTCTCTCTCTCTGCCTGCCTCTCCATCTACTTGTGATTTCTCTCTGTCAAATAAATAAATAAAATCTTTAAAAAAAAAAAAAGAAGAAGACAGAACCCAACAGACCATTAAGCAATAAACAACATAAAATCTTTTTAAAGATTTTATTTATTTATTTGAGATAGAATGAGAGAGTGGGCACAAGATGGGGAGAGGGTCAGAGGGAGAAGTAGACTCCCTGCTGAGCAGGGAGCCACATGTGAGACTCAATCCCAGGACTCTGAGACAATGACATGAGCCAAAGGCAGTTGCTTAACCAACTGAGCCACCCAGGCACCCAACATGAAATTTTTTAAAATTAAGAACTCCCAGTATAAAATGGCTAAGAAACACCTGAAAAAATGTTCATCATCATTAAACATCAGGGAGATTCAAATCAAAACCACATTGAGATACCACCTTACACCAATTAGAATGGCCAAAATTAACAAGACAGTAAACAACAAGTATTGGAGAGGATGCAGAGAAAGGGGAACACTCTTACACTGTTGATGGGAATGCAAGTTGGTGCAGCCACTTTGGAAAACAGTGTGGAGATTCCTTAAGAAATTGAAAACAGGGGCGCCTGGGTGGCCCAGTGGGTTAAGCCGCTGCCTTCGGCTCAGGTCATGATCTCAGAGTCCTGGGATCGAGTCCCGCATCGGGTTCTCTGCTCAGCGGAGAGCCTGCTTCCCTCTCTCTCTCTCTGCCTGCCTCTCCATCTACTTGTGATTTCTCTCTGTCAAATAAATAAATAAAATCTTTAAAAAAAAAAAAAAAAAAAAAAAAGAAATTGAAAACAAAGATACCCTAAGACCCTGCAATTGCACTTCTGGGTATTTACTCCAAAGATACAGATGTAGTGAAAAGAAGGGCCACCTGTACCCCATTGTTCATAGCAGCAATGGCCATAGTCGCCAAACTGTGGAAAGAAACAAAATGCCCTTCAACAGATGAATGGATAAAGAAGATATGGCCTATATATACAATGGAGTATTATGCCTCCTTCAGAAAGAATGAGTACCCAACTTCTGTATCAACATGGATGGGACTGGAAGAGATTATGCTGAATGAAATAGGTCAAGCAGAGAGAGTCAAGTATCATATGGTATCACTAACTTGTAGAGCATAAGGAAGGCCACGGAGGACATTGGGAGATGGAGAGAAGTGAGTTGGGGGAAATCAGAGGGGAAGATAATCCATGAGAGACTGTGTACTCTGAGAAACAGGATTTGGGAGTGAGGCGGGGTTGGGTTAGCTCAGTGATGGGCATTAAGGAGAGAACACATTGCATGGAGAACTGGGTGTGGTGCATAAATAATGAATTATGAATCACTGTATTAAAAATAATTCAATTAAATAATTGAATATATTCAATATTCAATATATTCAATATTGAATAATTAAATGATTAAATAAAAATAATTTCAATTAAATAAAAAAAAGAACTGTCAGTATAAAAAGATCAACTTGGTTAAAATATAATTATAGGAAAAGATTTTATTATATCTTTTTCAGATTTTTTCATTGTGAGTCGTCAAAATATAAAGAATACAGGTTAGTCAATTAATTAAATTAACTGATTGACTATCTATACATATATAAAGCAGTATATTAGAAATAGAGAACATACATCTTGTTTTCATACAATTTAAAAATACATAATTTGGGGGCATCTGAGTAGCTCAGTGGGTTAAAGCCTCTGCCTTCAACTCAGATCATGACCCCAGGGTCCTGGGATTGAGCCCCACATCAGGCTCTCTGCTCAGGGGAGAGCCTGCTTCCTCCCCTCTCTCTCTCTGTGATCTCTGTCTGTCAAATAAATAAATTTTAAAAATCTTTTTAAAATATACATATAATTCTATAACGTCATATTTTTAGAACTGTAAATTTTTTTTTAATATTTTATTTATTTATTTATCAGAGATCATAAGTAGGCAGAGAGGCAGGCAGAGAGAGAGGTAGGCAGGCTCCCTGCCAAGCAGAGAGCTTGATGTGAGACTCAATCCCAGGACCCTGGGATCATGACCTGAGCTGAAGGAAGAGGCATAACCCATTGAGCCACCAAGGTGCCCCTATAACTGTAAAATTTTAAAGAAGTACGTAGTTCATATGCCTCCTTCTTTTCATATAATCTAATAAAAATATATATTAAAGAATAAAAAATTCATAAATTAAAAAAATTTTTCATGACTCCAAGAGAAAAACAGAAATTACAAATTATTACAAAAATTAATTAGAAACATCACATTAACTCATATGGCACACAGCTAAAACAGGACTCGGACAATTACAGCTGAAATGTATTTATTGTCAAATAAAAATAACTTAATATATATATATACTTTGAGAAAAAGGTAAAAATAGTATATAAAATACCAAAACAAGAAAGAAACAGCATTAATAAAAAGAGTATAAATTATTGAAAGAGAAAAGAAGTAGAAAAGATAAAGGGAACTGACAAGAAGAACTAGAAAATCTTACTAAGATAAAAATCATAGAAGATGTTATAAATATAAAGGCCTATTATAGTTTTTAACAGTTCAGATAGTTTTGTGGCAGTATTTTATCCAAGTTTTAAAAAACAAATATTTCATGTTTATTAAGCTACTCTACAGAGAAAGAAAATTTCTCAAATCTATTTTAAGGTAGACACATTGAGTCTAAAATCCAATTAAAGGTAATCTAAGAGAAAAGAAGGGAAAGAAGAAAGAGAAGAAAAACAGAGGAAAGGATGGAGGGACTGAGAAATGGAGAAAGCAAGGGAGAGGGATTCTGGCATAAGAATCAATATATTCATTTTTTTAAACTATCAAACTGCTACCAAAGGAGCTTCATCATTTCACATTGCCACCAACAATTTATGAAAATGCCAATTCCTCCACATCCCATCAACACCTGTTATGATCCATTTTTTAAAATTATAGCTATCTATGAATGCTAAGTAGTATCTTACTGTGGTATTGAATTGCATTAACAAATGACTACTGGCTTTGATCACCTTTTTATGTTCTTATTGAATATTTTGTATGTCTTTTGGAAAAAAAACCCTTTTCATATTTTTTAACTGAATTATATGTCTTTGCAGTGTTGAGTCATAAGAATTCTTTATATATTTTGTATACTACTCACAAATGATAAAGCTCAATTTATCTATTTTGTTGTTGCTTGTGCTTTTAGTATCATACCTAAAACACTGTTGCCAATCCAAGTCCACATATATTTATGCCTGTTTTTTCACCTAATTGTGGCTCTTACATTTAGGTCTAAGAAGCAAACAGTTAAATTTTGTATATGGTGTAACACAGGAGTCCAAATTCATTCCTTTACAAATTCATATCCTGTTGTCCCTACATAGTTTGTGAAAAAAACTATTCTTTCTCCATTAAGTTGTCCCAGCACCTTTGTCAAAAGCAATTGGCTATAAGTGTAAAGATTTATTTCTGGACTCCTGATTTTATTCCATTAATCAAAATGTCTATGCTTATGCCAACACCACACTCTTTTAATTACTGTAGTTTACAGTAAGTTTTGAAATTAGAATTGTGAGTCTTCCAAATTTATATTTCTTCTTCAAGATTGTTTTGGCTATTTGGATCTTGAACTTCCATATCAGTTTTAGTATCAATTTCTGCAACAAGGGCAGCTGAAATTCTGACAGAGTATATTGAATCTTTGGATCATTTGGGGAATATTGCCATTTTAACAATATGAAGTCTTCTGATTCATGAACATGGGGTGTCTTTTCATTTATTCCTTATTTAATTCCTTTCAATTAATTTTTTTCATTACACAGCATATTTTTATTAACATAACATGTATTATTTACTTCAGGTGTACAGGTCTGTGATTCGTCAGTTTTACATAATTTACAGCACTCACCATCGCAAATACAGTTCCCAATGCTCATCACCTAGCCACCATCCCTCCCACACCCCCTCTACTCCAGCAAACCTCAGTTTGTTTCCTGAGATTAAGAGTTGTTTATGGTTTGTCTCCCTCTCTGTTTTCATCCTGTTTCATTTTTTCTTCTCTACCCTCATTGCCTTGATTCTCAAGTTCCACATATCAGTGAGATTATACGATAATTGTCTTTCCCTGATTGACTTGTTCACTTAGGATAATACCCTCTAGTTCCATCCACATTGTTGCAAATGGCAAGATTTCAATTTTGATGGCTGTAAAATATTCATTCCATTGTATATATATTATATATACCACATCTTCTTTATCCTTTCATCTGTTGATGAACATCTAGGCTCATTCCATAGTTTGGTTCTTATGGACATTACTGCTATAAACATTGGGGTGTATGTGCCTCTTCAGATCACCACATTTTTATCTTTGGGGTAAATATCTAGTAGTGCAAAAGCTGGATCGTGGGGTAACTCCATTTTCAACTTTTTGAAGAACCTCTATACTGTTTTCCAAAACTGCTGCACCAGCTTCCATTCCCACTAACAGTGTAGGAGGGTTCCCCTTTCTCCGCAACCTTGCCAGTATCTGTCATTTCCTAACTTGTTAATTGTGTGTGAAGTGATATCTATTGTGGTTTTGATTTGTATTTCCTTGATGCCAATTGATGTTGAACACTTTTTTATGTGTCTGTTGGCCATTTGGATGTCTTCTTTGCAGAAATGTCTGTTCATGTCTTCTGCCCATTTCTTGATTGGATTATTTGTTCTTTGGGTGTTGAGTTTGATAAGTTCCTTATGGATTTTGGATACTAGTCCTTTATCTGATATGTCATTTGCAAATCTTCTCCCATTCTGTCAGTTGTCTTTTGGTTTTCTTGACTATTTCTTCTGCTGTGCTTCCCCTACCTTTGATGATGTTTCTATGAAGAAGTTGCTGTGGCTGAGATCAGAGAGGTTGCTTCCTGTGTTCTCCTCAAAGATTTTGATGGACTCCTGTCTCACACTGAGATCTTTTCACCCATTTTGATCTACTTTTGTGTGTAATGTAAGAAAATGGTCCAGCTCCATTCTTCTGCATGTGGCTATCCAATTTTCCCAATACCATTTGTTGAAGAGACTGTCTTTTTTCTATTAGACATTCTCTCCTCCTTTGTCGAAGATTAGCTGACCATACAATTGAGGGCCCATTTCTGAGCTCTCTATTCTGTTCCATTGATCTGCATGTCTGTTTTTGCACCAATACCATACTGTTTTGAGGATTACAGCCTTATAATAGATCTTAAAGTCCAGGTTGTGATGCCACCAGCTTTGCTTTTCTTTTTCAACATTTCTCTGGATATTTGGGGTCTTTTCTGGTTCCATACAAATTTTAGGATTGTTCATTCTAGCTCTATGAAAAATGCTGATGGTGTTTTGATAAGGATTGCACTAAATGTGTAGATTGCTCTAGGTAGCAATACATTTTACATTTCTAGATAGCATATATTTTAACAATACTTTTTCTTCCAATCCATAAACATGAAACATTTTCCATTTCTTTGTGTCTTCCTCAATTTCTTTCATGAGTATCATATGGTTTTCTGCCTCCTTGGTTAGAATTATTCCTAGGCATGTTATGGTTTTGGGTGCAATTTCAAATGAAATCAACTCCTTAATTTCTCTTTCTTATGTCTTATTGTTGGTGTATAGAAGTGCAATTGATTCTGTGCATTGATTTTATGTCCTGACATGTTACTGAATTCCTGTATGAATTCTAGCAGTTTTTCATGGAGTCTTTTCGATTTTCCACATAAAGTATCATATCATCTGCAAAGAGTGAGAGTTTGAGTTCTTTACTGATTCAGATGCTTTTAATTTCTTTTTGATGTCTGAGTGCTGTACCAGTACTATGTTGAATAGCCGTGGTGACAGTGGACAGCCCTGCAGTGTTCCTGATCTTAGGAGAAAAGCTCCCAGTTTTTCTCCATTTAGAATGATATTCACTATGGGTTTTTCATAGATGGCATTTATGATATTGATGTATTTACCCTCTCTCCCTATACTTTGAAGAGTTTTGATCAAGAAAGGATCCTGTACTTTGTCAAATGCTTTTTCAGCATCTACTGAGAGTATCCTATGGTTCTTGTCCTTTCTTTTATTAATGTAGTGTATCACATTGATTTGTAGATGCTGAAATAACCTTGCAGCACAGGAATAAATCCCACTTCATCATGGTGAATAATTCTTTTAATGTGTTGTTGGATTCTATTGGCTATTATTTTGGTGAGAATTTTTGCATCCATGTTCATCAAGAATATTGGTCTGCAATTCTCCTTTTTGATGGGATCTTTGTCTGGTTTGGGGAACAAGGTCATACAGGCCTCATAAAATGAGTTTGGAAGTTTTCCTTCCATTTCTATTTTTTTGGAACAGTTTCAGAAGAGTAGGTATTGATTCTTCTTTAAATGTTTGGTAGAATTCCCCTGGGAAGCCATCTGGCCCTGGGCTGTTTGTTGGGAGACTTTTGATGACTGCTTCAATCTTCTTACTGGTTATGGGTCTGTTCAGGTTTTCTATTTCTTCCTGTTTCAGTTTTGGTTGTTTACACATTTCTAGGAATATATCCATTTTTTTCAGATTGTCTAATTTTTTGGCATATTGTTGCTCAAAATGTGTTCTTCTAACTGTTTATATTTCTTTGATGTTGGTTATAATCCCTCCTATTTCACTCATGAATTTGTTTATTTGTGTCCTTTCTCTTTTCTTTTTAGTAAGTCTGGCCAGGGATTTATCAATCTTATTAATTCCTTCAAAGAACAGCTCCTAGTTTCATTGATTTGTTCTACTGTTCTTTGGATTTCCATTTCATTGATTTCTGCTCTGATCTTTATTATTTCTCTTCTCCTGCTGGGTTTAGGCTTCATTTGCTATTCTTTTTCCAGCTCCTTTAGATGTAGGGTTAGGTTGTATATTCAAGACCTTTCTTGTTTCTTCAGAATGGCTTGTGTTGCTATAATACTTTTCTTTTAGGAACAACTTTGCTGCTTCCCAAAGTTTTTGAATAGTTGTGTTTTCATTTTCATTTCTTTCCATGAATTTTTTAAAATTCTTCTTTAATTTCCTGGTTGACTCATTCATTCTTTTTTTTTTTTCAGGAAAACAGTTTATTTACTGGATGTCAAGTTATTATAAAAAGATACAACTCAGGAAGTGTTGGTTAGAAGATATACAGAGGGTAAGGTATATGGGAACAGGCTCAGAGCTCTCATGCCCTCTGCAGGTGAACCACCATCACCAGGACCTCCAAGGACTGACTGACCACCCTCAAAGGTCTCTGATTACCCAAGGGTTTTTTTTTTTTTTTATAAACATATATTTAGTAAGATGCTCTTTAGTCTCCATGTATTTGAGTTCTTTCCAACTTTCCTTTCATGATTGAGTTCTAGTTCCAAAGCATTGTGTTCCAAAATATACAGGGAATGATCCCAATCTTTTGGTACTAGTTGAGACTTGATATGTGACCCAGGATGTGATCTATTCTGGAGAATGTTCTATGTGCACTAAAGAAGAATGTGTATTCTGTTGCTTTGGGATGCAATGTTCTAAATATATCCATGAAGTCCATCTGTTCCAGTGTGTCAATTGAAGCCCTTATTTCTTTGTTGATCTGTTGCTTAGATGATCTGTGCATTGCAGTGAGGAGGGAATTAAAGTCCCCTAGTATTACTGTATTATTGTCAATGTGTTTCTTTGATTTTGTTATTAAGTGTCTTATATAATTGGCTGCTCCCATGTTAGGGGTATAAATATTTACAATTGTTAGATCTTCTTGTTGGATAGACCCTTCAAGTATGATATAGAGTCTTTCCTCTTCTTTTATTGTAGTCTTTGGCTTAAAATTTAATTTGTCTGATATAGGGATTGCCATCCCAGCTTTCTCTTGATGTCCATTAGCATGATAAATGGTTTTCCACCCCTTACCTTAAGTCTAGAGGTGTCTTTGAGTCTAAAATGAGTCTCTTGCAGACAGCATATTAATGAGTCTTGTTTTCTTTATCCAATCTGATACCCTGTGTCTTTTGATTGGGGCATTTAGCCCATTTATATTCAGGATAACTACTGAAAGATAGGAATTTAGTTCAACTGTATTGACTTTTAGGTGACTGTTACTGTACATTGTCACTTTTCCTTTCTGGTCTATGCTACTTTTAGGCTCTCTCTTTGCTTAGATGACCTTTTTCAGTATTTCCTGTAGAACTGGTTTGGTGATCACAAATTTTTTTTAATTTCTGTTTGTCCTGGAAGTTTTTTATTTCTCCTATTTTCAGTGACAGCCTAGATGGATATGGTATTCTTGGCTGCATATTTTTCTCACTTAATACACTGAATATATCATGCCAGTCCTTTATGGCTTGCCAGGTCACTGTGGATTGGTCTGCTCCCAATCTAATGTTTCTACCATTGTAGGTTACAGACCTCTTGTCCCAAGCTGCTTTCAGGATTTTCTCTTTGTCCCTGAGATTTGTAAGCTTTACTATTAGACATTGAGGTATTGATCAATTTTTATTGTTTTGAGGGGAGCTATCTGTGCCTCCTGGATTTTTATGTCTGTTTCCTTCCCCAAATTAGGAAAGTTCTCTGTTATAATTTGCTCCAATATACCTTCTCACTGCACCTCATTAATAGCCTCTTTGATTTGGCTTGGCTAGCCTTTATTTCTCCAGAAAAGGATTCTCTAGTATCTTCAATGCCTTTTCAAGCCCAACTACTCTCTTTGTAATCATTATTATGAACTTTAGCTCTGACATCTTACTAATGTTCATGTTGATGGGTTCTCTGGCAGTTAGTATTGTCTCTTGTTCTTCCCCCCACCCCCTTTGGTTAGTTTTTCTATTTTGTCATTTGGCTCAGATAATAATAAGTGAATGAGAGAACAAAATGCTAAAAGGGTAACCAGAATCCCAGAAAAATATACCCTAAACAAGTCAGAAGAGACCCCAAACTGGGTGGCGGGGGGCGGGGGGGCAAGGTGGAGAGGCAGAGAGAGAAGAAGGAAGAAGGGAAGGAGAAGGAGAATATGATTTGGCTGGTGAATAGAACAGAACCACACACTAGATTCTGGATGTATTTTGGTCCATTAGAAGAAACTGCCTCCCAAAATTTTAAAGAAAAAAAATGTATATATATACAAAAATAAGGGTAAATGCAATGAAGGGATGGAATATGACTGTAAAAATGAAAATTTAAGAAGATTTTAAAAAGGAATTGGTAAGTTGGTTGTAAGAAGAAAGAAGACATTTTTTAAAAAATTAAAAAAGGAAAGAATATGATCAGGCAGGAGACTAGAACAAAGCTACACACTAGATTTAGGGTACATTTTGGTCTGTCAGAAGAATATGCATCCCAAAGTTTTAAAGAAAAAAAAAATATATATATATATATATATACACACATACACACAAAAATAAGGGTAAATACAACCTTACAACAGTGAGAATGGCCAAAATTAGCAAGACAGGAAACAACATGTGTTGGAGGGGTTGTGGAGAAAGGGGAACCCTCTTACACTGTTGATGGGAATGCAAGTTGGTGAAGCCACTTTGGAGAACAGCACGGATATTCCTCAAGAAATTAAAAATAGAGATTCCCTATGGCCCTGCAATTTCACTACTGGGTATTTACCCCAAAGATACAGATGTAGTGAAAAGAAGGGCCATCTGTACCCCAATGTTTATAGCAGCAATGGCCATAGTCACCAAATGGTGGAAAGAACCAAGATGCCCCTCAATGGATGAATGGATAAGGAAGATGTGGTCCATATATACTATGGAGTATTATGCCTCCATCAGAAAGGATGAATACCCAACTTTTGTAGCAACATGGACAGGACTGGAAAGGATTATGCTGAATGAAATAAGTCAAGCAGACAGAGTCAATTATCATATGGTTTCACTTATTTGTGGAGCATAACAAAAAGCATGGAGGACATGGGGAGTTAGAGAGAAGGGGGTTGAGGGAAATTGGAAGGGGAGGTGAACCATGAGAGACTCTGGACTCTGAAAAACAATCTGAGGGGTCTGAAGGGGTGGGGAGTGGAAGGTTGGGGGAACCAGGTGGTGGGTATTGGAGAGCGCACGTATTGCATGGAGCACTGGGTGTGGTGCAAAAACAATGAATACTGTTACACTGAAAATAAATTAAAAGTTTTTTAAAAAGTAAGGGTAAATACAATGAAGGGATAGAATATGACTGTAAAAATGAAAACTAATAAAATGAATTGATAAGTTGTTTGAAAAAGGAAAGGAGAAAAATTCAATAAAAGAAATAAATAGAAAAAGAAAAAAATTAACTTTGAAAAACTAAAGAATCATGCGGGGAAAGCCATGAATTCTTTGTGCTGTATTCTCCTAGCACTGGTATTTTGCGGTTCTCATTGATCGTTAAACTTGTCTTGGCTGGATGTTCTTGCCGATCATCTGGGGAAGAGGCCTGTTGCAGTGATGCTCAAATGTCTTTGCCCCAGAAATAACTGCACTGCCCTTGCCAGGGGCCAGTCTAAGTAATCTGTTCGGATTTTCTCTCAATAGTTAATTTTCCCTGAAATCTTTTCATACAGCTCTGGAGGATGTGAATGAAAATGGTGACCTCCCAATCTCTGGCCTAGAGGAGCCAAGTGCTCAGGGCCCCATTCTTCAGTGTATCCTCAGAGAAAAGCAGTCAATCACTCCCATCTCCCTGGTCTCTTGCCACACTCCATGTTTACCGGGCCTGTGACTTAGCATTTCTATATCTGGCATGCAACCCTGTTTGGAGTCTCCAAACCCAGCAGATTCCTGTAGCAGGTTCCCGCACTGCTCCTGCTGGAAACTCTCTATATCTGCCACTTGTTGTGCCTGTACCTTTCTTGTGAGAATGTTCTTAACTAATTCAGTCTCTTAACTTGCTATAGGTCTACTCAGACTTTCTATTTTTTCTTGAATTAGTATCAGTAATTTATTTATTTCTAGGAATTTGTACATTTCAATTAGATTATCTCATTTGTTGGCATATAAATGTTCATAATATTCCCTTAGACTCCTTTCTGTTTCTGTAAGGTCAATAGCAGTATTTCCTCTTTGTCCTGATTTCAGTAATTTTAGTCATCTCCCTATTCCTTGGTCTCTCTAGCTAAAAGTTTGTCAGCTTCATTGACCTTTTCAAAGAACCAACTTGCTTTTGTTGATTTTTCTCCTTTGTTTTTCTATTCTCTATTTCATTTATTTCTTTTCTAAACTTTATTATTTTCCTCCTTCTGTTTTGTTTGATTTAGTTTGTTTTTTTTTCTAGTATCTTAAAATGGAATGCTAGGTTAGTGATTTTAGATCATTTTTTAAATAAGCATTTAGAGCTACACATTTCCCTTTAAGCACTGCTTTAGCTGCATCACTTAAGTTTGGTATGTTATAGAACTGCTCTTATGAACCACAAACTTGTGTCCTTCTCCTAGGTAGTCATAAAGTAATAAGGACTCAAAGGGGTCTATGCTTAAACTAATACCAGTACTGACACTTAATAAACTTAATATTGTCACTTGAGAAATCTGAAGAATTAGAATTGTCCAGATTAAAATTCTATTCACATGAAACTGACTATATAGCAAAATAGACTACAAATAATCTTGAATACAGAGAAAAACTTAGTGAAAAGAGTTTGAGAGCTATCTTCACTTCCTGAGTCAGCTAAAACTTTTTGATCCTTCATTCTGTTTTGGAATTTTAAGATGGATTAGACAATATTAAGTACTCTGAGAGAACAATGTGATAACAGTACAGATTTTTTTTTCTTATTCTATGTCTTTACTTTTCTCACCAATCCCTCAAATTTACTGCCTTCTGTCCTGGCTCATATCACCAGGGGGAAATAGTACAGTATATAAAGAATAAAAAATGTGATTTGTCTTCCAAAAGATATTTGTATTCCTCTTCTCAGAAAAAAGATGATTCTTGAAAGGTCCAACTGTTTTTTTTTTTTTCAAAATATCTATGAAAACCCCAACACAATACACGAAAAATAAACCAATCAAATTTGAAGCCAAATTAAAGCCAAGAATGCTTTATTTCAAAATATTTGTTTACTTTTACTGCTGAAACTGGACCTTTCTCTAAATCACAATTTTATTAGCTGTAAATCAAGGTGGCAATTTTGAAACACTGAGAAATTTACTTACAAGAATATTCTAACAGCCACATGGATCATTGTCTTTATCTTTAACTGAAAAAAGGAAAACCTTACCAGTCAGTTTTTAATTCATCATTCCCACTAGACTTATGAGACTTTCTCTTGAATATCCTATTTATGGCTTGGAACCATTTTTATATTCTATTGTGGCTTGACTTCTTTTGAGGTTTAACATTTTTAATGGGCTTTGTCTTTTTCTTTATTCTCAATAACACTCACTTTCTTGGCCAACATTTATCTGTTATTTTGTAAGAATTCTCTTGCTTTTCATCCCTCTAAATAGCCTCTTTTATATACTAAGAGATTTGATCAATTAGAATACCAGTTTCAAAATTTATGAAACTTGGAATTTTTTCTTGCTTAGTCTTTTATTTCTAACAACTGGCTATTCTTCTAAGTTTTAGTAATCTATAAATCAGGAGGAAAATGTATACTTTCATTTCCCTCATCGAGTTCAATTTGGCTCTCAGAACCCGTCATCTTTCCTACAGAAATCAAACTCAGACTTTTCATTTCCTTTACTTTATTCCTTGACCCAATTCAAAACAAAAATGTAGTCTTTCATTTGTTATGAACATATTTTACCTAATACTTGACCTGAAGATAAATGTTTTTCTGTTTGTTTGTTTGTTTGTTTGTTTTCCCAAGCAAAGGGGCACAAGGGCTATAATTTTGCACTGGAATATAAGTTTCTATTCATTAGACTTTTTTATCCTCTTCAACTATTATGTCTAACCTTACCCATTGACAGTCTTTACCTAGATTCCCTTACAATATATGTCTGGAGATTACAAATGGTAGAAGCCAAAAATCCTGACTTTTTTAGAATAAGGGACACCTGTATTTTAATTCCTAAATCATGCATTTTTCAATGTTCTTATCATCTGTCTCAAAGAAAGATATCAAGATGAATTAGCCTAGGGCACTTGAGTGGCTCAGTTGGTTAAGCGACTGCCTTCAGCTCAGGTCAAGATCCTGGAGTCGCAGGATCAAGTCCCACATCCGGCTTCCTGCTCAACAAGGAGTCTGCTCCTCCTCTGAGCCTACGCTCTCTCGTGCTGTCTCTCTCCCTCTGTCATTCTCTTTCTCAATTAAATAAATAAATAAAATCTTTGTTTAAAGAAAGATAAATTAGTTTCTAAATTAATCCTTTGCTTCTGTTAAGTCCAGTTAAGGATCACAGACCTAAAGACAGACAAAGTAATGAAGCATTACTTTTTTAAAGATTTTATTTATTTATTTTAGAAAGAGAAAGAAAGAGTGCATGAGTGGGAGGAGGGGCAGAGGAAAAGGGAGAGGCAGAGAATCTAAAGTAGGCTCCACACTAAGTTTGCAGCTGATGTGGGGCTCTATCTCACAACCCTGAGATCACAGATCATAAACTGAGCTGAAAACAAGAGTCTGATTCTCAACCCACTGAGCCACCCAGGCGCCCCAAGTAATGAAGCATTATTAAAAACCATTTCTCTAATTCGCAAGATATACCAAATATTCAAAGGCTTTCTCTTATTACCTTCCAAATAACTAAAATTCTTTTTCTTCTGCCATATTCAGACCTTCATACTTATATTGAAATGTCAGCAATTCTAAATCATGAAAAATTGAAATAGAACTTTCAAAAAAAAAAAAAACTTAGCACTTAGAGATCCAATCAAACACTTTTAAATGAATAAATGGAGGTGCTGAAGGCCAACATCTTGTCAAGATCACACATAGTTAACAGCATATATTTGATGCAAACATAAGTTGCTAAAATCCTACCATTGTTCTTTCTCACCAAGCTTCCTCTTATACAACAAAGTGTCTCTTAATCTTAGAATTTGTTTCACACATACAAAAACATGAAGACATAATGAGGAAAATAACTCCAAGTGAAACTCTTCGCTATTAGATCACAGATTTATGCATTTTGCTAGGATGAAAACACTCAACAAAAATAAAAAACATAATACTCTTGAAATTGCAACTATTTCTAAATATAAGTATAATGTTTTTCAAAGACTCTTAAACTTTGTTTCTTAATCTTTAACAGACTCTTTTCAAAGTTGACTGAACTTAAATTTAGGTAGGTCGACCTCCTACTTTTTTGCCTGTGTCTGTTCTTTTGAAATACAAACTAGAAAAATCTTTAGAACAGCTCAAATACTGTCTAGTGTTAACTGTAACTCCAACATTATGCACTATCTACAATGTTCATGGGTTATACAATAAGTATGCATCTTTATTTTCAAGTCAACAATTCTCCATTGGCAGGCTTATTTCCATTAAAAGGAAAGTATCTATTATTCTGGGGCTTGTACTGAGGAAAAACACATTTCAGAAAAATTACTTTTCCCCACAACAGTTCCACAATTTTGCCTGGCTACTAGTTTGGCTTAAACATAGAACCACAAAATTAAAGTGTAATGTTTATAGTTCTTTCATTTTATTTCTCTGGACTGCCCATAATCCATTCTAATCACTTCAGCTAAGGCAATTTTACCAACTGTGATAATGCCTGCTCCAACATTCAAGCTTTATGTGTACAGTTATGTTATTCCACTGGCTTAGCATATTTGTGTCGTATCAAGCCTGAGTTTTCTCAGTGGGCCTTCTTTTAGCCTTGTATTTATTAACGTGAAGTACTAGTTCTTGTTGAAATGTTGGTACTTTCCAAACACTTTAAGCCTTCTGTTCTATGCTTTACTGTTCTCCTTTGTCAGAGAGAAAATGGTAAATATGAAAAAAAACCTCCATTTCCCTTTGCTTTCCAACCTTATATATGTATAATCAAGAAAGCATAAATGATTACATAATATTAACTAGTATGTATTATAAATATATACATATTTAAATATCCTAAACAAAACCTATAAATAATTAAAAGCGTGTTGGATATTTCTAAATCAAAAGCAAGGCAAAAGCTCTTCTAGAATAATATTTGTCAAGCGAAGAGGCTCAAAGTATCTGAAATTTAACTTGGGAAATAAGTAAAATTCAAATTATCAGCAGAAAAACTATAGGAGTACTTAAGCTTCCTGTTTCAATAAAGACTTAAGACATCAAAATATTAAGAGCAACTGCTCTTCAAGATTGGCTTATGAGTTCAAAAATATATATTCCACAAGCTACCAGAGCCTACTACTTCATTTGGCAGAATTCATAAATGTACTGCCATGCTTGTCACTATAGACAAATTGTAGAATGACCGTGAGGAAGGAGACTGGAGGTTCTGAAAATGGATGACTCAAGATTTCCCAGGCTGCTACTCTCTCACTCTTCTCATGGGATTCAAAGTGGCACAATTTCCCTGACTGATATTCACGTGTCATTTTTAAATGCCAGTGTGCCCTACTGCATCTGATATCTTTCCTGGTAATGGAAATCTGGGGACCTAGCTCAATGAGCACTAGTAAGATGTGAGATTAGACTACAATGCTGAGTGTCTCAGAGACATACACTTGGCAGGAAGCTCAAAATCCAGGAGATTTACAGAAAGGCCATCCTGGAATGTTACACAGATTCAAAATATTTATGAGGCTCTTGGTCAAATTATGTGAAATCAAATATTGTCAAGATCATAATCATAATAATTCAAATCTGTAAACAATACTTGAATGCAACCATTAATAAAACAACAGTGAAATAAAATGCTTCTAGTATTTTCTAGAAATCATCTATCATCAAACGAAGGAACATATTCATATAGCACTTAATGATCAATAATAATTATGTAGTAGTTTCTCTTAATCTGCCTCAACTCTTCTGAATTTGAACAAGAAGAACATTTCAGAATCAAAATGATTTTTAATGATTGAGCAGCTAATCAAGCTTTAATAAAGTCCCTTCAGGCCTAATTAGGTTATATCAACCCTCCATCCTCCCTAATGAGGCATTTGTTAAGTCTTAGAACTACTTAACTTCCTAAACTTGAAAGCTACATAGATCTGTCAGAGTTCATCCACTAAATTGAAATAATATTTTATATTTTGCCTTTAAAAAGTTAAGAAAAATCTCCAGCTGTAAAACTTTAGTGTCAGTGTAAATTAACAGGGAGCTGTATGAAAGAGCGTAAAACAGATCTCCAAATAACAGAAGATAAGAATAACCTATGAAGATTCAAAGGATTGTTTTAATAATTCATTCTTCTATTGTATACCTTTTTAATTATTTAGCTCCAAAAATCCAAGTCCGTTTCTAAACCACATTCCTCTAACTATGTTTTTCAGTCTGTTTTTTACAAAGTGATTCAACATCCATATAATTTTTAAAAAGATTACATAACACATGTGGAAAGATGTGGTCACTTAAGAATCAAAGGTTGGGATACCAGTGCTCTATTCTCATCATAAATGATCAGATTGGTAGTGTGCTCAGTTTCACCCTGGAAGAAGCAATATGAAATCAAAGAACCATGTTAAGAAATACACATTTGTTTTTAATTCCTTGTCAGAATATGCTAAAAATTCATAACAGATATGAGCACTTCACTTTAATAGCTAAAGCAATATCTACATGTGAGATGTGTTATGAAAGATTTTCAATTTTTTCTCTGTAAACATTTGTGTGGATAAGACAAAACAATTAGGTCACCTTTGAAGTAAAACAATTGAAAAGATCCTGTGCTCAGGCCTCTACTATGAAGGCTTAGATAAATCTTGAATACTTTTTAAGATCATGTCATAATGCTATACATTGACTTGGTCGACATTTAAATTTAAAATTTTGAGAAATTGATCTTTCATACACTTTTACTCTCCTTTCTCCATCATCAAAATTATTATCATTAAGAATAAACCAACCTCTGCTTTCAAGAAAATAAGGAAATACTTATAAATACTGTTCTCAGATACATACTTTAGTCAGGAAAATCTCTTCTATAAACCAAGTTTTCAAACTTTTAAAGGTCACAAAACTTTATAATGTGCCTTATTTTTATAATATCCCCATTTGGAAAGTAAAGAAGTATATACCTATCACATCATAATTAATTAAAACTTTTTAACATAATTATTTGTAATTTTAAGTTGTTAAAGATTACGTGGAACAGACATTTTTATCTCATATGGTTTGTGATCTTTAGTCTTATCTGCTAAAAAGTCCAATTGTTACCAGTTGTCTTTGCCTACTAGGATTGCATAAAGTAAATATTTTCAAAATCTATGTTTCCTGTGCCTCATTAGACTACATATGCAGAATATTAAATTAAATACTATGCCCTTCTCCTTATAGAGAATATTATTTGGTATCAAAATAAAGTTCAACATAAGAAATGAATGTTGATTGTGTGTTAGCTATGTAAATCGGTATTAGAAGTTTTTAATTTTGGATGCCTGGGTAGCTCAGTCAGTTAAACATATGCTTTCAGCTCAGGTCACGTTCCCAGGGTTTTGGGACAGGGTTCCACATGGGGCTCCCTGCTCAGCAGGGAGTCTGCTTCTCCCCCTCCCTGGCCCCTCCCTCCTCCTCATGTGGGCTCTCTCTCTCTCTCAAACAAATAAATGAAATCTTTTTTAAAAAGTTTTTGCTTTTGGAAACCTAAAAACAATCATCACAAAAATGAAGGTATAGGGCTGTGAAGGTTTGTTTTCATATTTAGGTGCTAACTGGTAAAATTTGGAGGTAATGTACCAGAAAGGAGCAGCAGCTAAGAGTATTTCTTTGTGGTTTACCTTGCATAGTGCAAAACTCCCATAAGCATGAGAAGACAATGTAGACTGCACCATAAAATAGATAAAAGAAAATTTAAACGCTGAGCAGCAATTGATAAATCTATTAAATAATATCATCACTATTAATATGGTAGCACTTTTTACCCCCAATCCATAGTCATTTCTACCCTACACTCATTATATAATAGTGAAAATAAATAGAACTTGTCTAGGTCTTCAGGACGAGGAGTGGGCTACAACTGTCTTGGTGAGTTTGAAGCAGTATAAATTGGCAGGTCCCAAAAGAGGCTCAGAAAATAAGAAGTTGGTTTTGATTTTTAAAAAGAAGAAAGTACAAAATAAAGCACAGGCAAGACTAGGGGAGCAATTCAGATGCAGAACTTTCTGAGAACCCCTAAAGTAATGATACCACAAGAGGGACCTTTTATAGTATACTTAGACTGAGGGCCTCTACGGTAAGATATGTCAGGATGCAGACTCGGAAAATCTGCCAATAGTTTTTCCATGTTAACATGTAGCTACAAAAGTTTTACATAAATTTCTCTTTCTCTTTAAGGAGTAATATAATGGGGACTCTTGGGTGCCTCAGTTGGTTAAGAAATCGACTCTTGATTTTGGCTCAGGTCATGATGTCAAGGTCTTGGGATCAGAGCCCCAGATCCAGCTCTAGCTCAGCAGGGAGTTTGCATGTCTCCCAGAGTCCCTCTGCACCACCCCCCTGGCTTGCTTCTACTCTCTCTCTCAATAAATAAATATATCTTTTAAAAAAAAGAGCAATATGATAGAAGTAACCCTGACTTAAATTAAACCATACTATAAAGCTATTGTAATTAAGTTTCATATTGATGTAAAGACAAATAATAAAACAGAAAAGATACAATAAATACTTAATATGAATTTTAATAATACGTTAAATAATCCAAAGAGGTCAAAAAACGAGGAAAGAAAAGAACTCTCTATAAATGGCTCTAAGATAATTAACTATTCAGGGGGAAAATTATTTTAGATCATGTTCTCATATCATAAACCAAAAAAATTTCAAGTGGTAAAAAAATACGTTAAAATAAAATAGAAGAAAATAGTCACATTTTAATAACCCCTGAACAGAAAGGACACTCTTAAGTTTCAGTGCATAAGCAAAAACAGAAGTGAAGTAAATTAATTCTTTGAAAGGATTGAAATATTGTCTTCAAACACAAAGCAGATTTGGCATTCTTCCAAAAACTGATAGCTTTTCACATCCCCAAATTTGTTCTCCAGTTCTTGGGAGGTAAAAGTTTCTATTTCCCTATTTGTGACTCCCAGTTCTTTCTGCTGATAGAGAATGTACAAATCAAAACAGTAATTTAGAGATATAATTTGATTAAGTACTAGCGTAATAAAATCTGCTTTTAGAAAAACATTCTATAAGCAACTCTTTTAGCTTATACAATTTTCATTCAATACTATTAAAATATAAATTGTGCATGTAGCAATAACTATTCTTAACAGTTTATATCTCCAAGTCAGGAGTCTTGGAACTCTCAGTAGAAATCATTTTATTTTTTATTTCTCTTCCTTAGGGAACAACATCTTTTGCATTCTATATTTTGTATATGTATTTTGTGCTTATATATACATATATATGTGTGTATATATATGTTGGGTCCGTTATCAAAGGAACGAGACGGAGACAAAGTTACGCAAAGCTTTATTCTATGCCAAGCATTAGAAGTTAGACTGACTGGCCAGGGAAACGAGGCTGAGACAAAGTAAAAGTTATGTAAAGTTTTATTCTATGCCGGGGTGCCTGGGTGGCTCAGTTGGTTAAAGCCTCTGCCTTCAGCTCAGGTCATGATCCCAGAGTCCTGGGATCGAGCCCCGCATCAGGCTCTCTGCTCAGCTGGGAGCCTGCTTCCTCCTCTCTCTTTGTCTGCCTCTCTGCCTACTTGTGATCTCTCTCTGTCAAATAAATAAATAAAATTTAAAAAAAAAAAGTTTTATTCTATGCCAAGCATTAGAAGTCAGACTGACCAGCCAGGGCCGCCTCCGAAGAGAGCGACGCCCCTTGGTCTTACAGGCTAGTTTTTATAGGGCACAATTGCAGACATCTGCATATGTGGCTTTGGCTGATTGGATGTCTCCTACCTGTGTGTTTTAGTAACGGTTACCTGGAATCAATACTAATAGCTGTTGAGGCGTTTATTAAACAACAAAATGGCCTTGTTTTAGGTATGTGTTTTAGTAATAGTTACCTGGAACTGATATAAACAAAATGGCCTTGTTTTAGGTGTGTGTTTTAGTAACAGTTACCTTGTTTTAGGTGTTGTGTTTTAGTAACAGTTACCTGGAACCGAGAGCAGTAACTGCTGAGGCTTTTATTAAACAACAGAATGTCTACCTAGGTAACATGGAGTCACTATGGCTAAGTAGAACCAGGCAGGCCCTAGGGGGTTAACATGTTTTAACATGGAATAGACCCCAACATATATATATTGTGTAAATAAAATATACTTATGGGTGGTAGCGAAATTTAAAGAGATGTTTTCTAAAAAAACATACTTTTTCAACTAAAAAAATGATTTTACACAATAGGAAAAAGTTGTTCTTTTGTCCGAACCTTTGCAACATGAAGATCAAATTAAGGGTGCCCAACTGACATTGTTTTAGAAAAGCACATTGATTTAACGCATACTAGACTAGAAGTAGTCAAAATAATCTTCATAATAAATGATGTTTTGCTTTACTTTTTTCTGAATTTCAAGTCCAGCATGTGAATTAGGCTTCAGAATTATGAGACAGCTTGATTAGCAATAGTTCTAGAAATACATGGATCTAAAATAAGAACAATCACTAATCAATCATACAATTATGTACATGTCAGGCACTATGTATGGAGTTAACTATATTTTAATTTAATCTTTAACATAACCTTATGAGTCACGGACTCTCATTGTTAGCATTTTAGAGATGAGGAAACTGATGCTTAGCAGAGGTAAGTAATTTGCCCAAAGTCTCATAGGTGACACTAAAAATGACACTAAAAATGGTGACACTAAATTTAACCCCAGAACCCAGTACTCAATTACTATTTTATTTTAGACATTCTCACTCAACTACTGATTGACCTAAAGTAACAAAAGGCCATTTTTTTGTGAAAATTAAACTAAAACCGTTCCCCAGATGCCAACAGTAAAACAGAAAGATTAAATGCAGTCCATTTTCAATGTTTTTAAAATTATAGTCAATCAATTGATACATGTGCAAATATGTAAGTTGAGGATCAAATTATGGAAGATATTTTGAAAATCATCCAAATGCAGGAAAATTACTGATCACTTGGGTTTTTGTGATTGTTCTATTATTAAATCACTAGGAAATTTTCTATGAATATATGATGCTTAAGTATTAAGAATTACTCTTTTTAACTTGTTTTTTTCTAACACATACATTTTTTTTAAGATTTTTATTATGTATTTATTTATTTATTTATTTGACAGAGAGAGAGAGCACAGGCAGGAGTAGCAGAAGGCAGAGGGAGAGGGAGAAACAAGCTCCCCGCTGAGCAGGGAGCTTAATAGGGAGCTCCATCGCAGGACCCCGGGATCATGACCTGAGCAGAAGACAGACGCTTAATCAACTGAGTCACCTAGGCACCCCCTACACACACATATTTTTTAATCCTAATAGAAACTTGAGGTAAAATTTGCTATTATACAGATTTTACATACAGGAAACATAAGTACTCTTTTTAACTTTGATTCACAGGACTTTGATCTTAAACTAAGAAATTCCATATGCATTTTCCAGCATAGCATACCATTCTATCTCATATAATAATTTGATATAGATAACAAAGACCTGGATATTATTAGCCCTTTAAAAATAAATATTTGTTTTTACTCAAGAAAACAAAAATCTTATTTTAAAAAATAGCAAAGAAAATTGATCCCAAACAAAAAATTTAAAAACCATTGTGTATCAGCAGAATGATCTATTATCTGATGCCAGCATGTGTTTTCAGCAGTTACAGCCCCTTTCTGTTAGAATTCTTATTTTTGGATGAATGATCAATTGTTTCATGTTGATATTCCCCAGCAAGCTATAGGTTCACCCCAGCTGCAAAAATTTTCTAAACTCAGAGCAAAGGCTCCATACAAGATACTAGGATATGCTCTTTCAAACACAAACAGTATAACTCTGTAGGAATCTACTCAGGAATTTGTGAAAGGAATTTTGTGAGAGAGGTATCTTAGTAATATTTATTATTCCTTGCAAATATGACCCAAAAAAGTGGCTAAAGTCCACATATAATGACGATACTTAACTCTCATATAAAACTTCTGATATACTAAGTTTATTTAATTTACAAAAGCTTCTTCTAGATTAAATACATATTACTAGCTATGCTCCAAAAAAAAAAAATTTTTTTTAAATAAGGAGAAAACTTGGAACAAATTGTTCAAGGGGTCACCTTGCCTTAGTGCCAAGCTGAATATACACCTTGTGGTCTTTCAACCTAAATTTGATAATGCTCAGGGTATCCTAGGCAAATATTGATAACACACAGATTTTCTCCAATAGATTGGATTTATTCCTTGTCATCTTTTCAAAAGGGATCATTGTTGAATGTGTAGGAATTTGAACAGAGTGGGACATGTAAGAAACAATTTGACATATGTTTGCATAATTATCATCCCCTCAGAGAAGTCTGGTAAAAATAAGACCAAATTTAGTTCCTTTGGCCTTGTCAAATTCTTCAAGGACTATACCCAGTTGCTTCTTAAACTATCAGAAAATTCAAGTTGAAGTGGGTCTTGCATACTGAACATGACTCGAAAGGGCTCTACATCAAGATGATATCAGAATCAGGACTTCACTGCTCCATTTATAACAATCATGCTACAAAGTAAGTAAATAATCCCACTTTCCTCTCACAAATAGCTCTTCCATTTTTCCTCGGTCAGAGCCCCTTCATTTATTCCATTAATTTATCATAAAAACATATCCTCTATTACAAAAACATATCCTCTATTACAAAATGAAACTTCATTACATAAATGGGTTTATATGCAGTGGCAGAGACTTTTAACTATCCCCTAATGTCCTTTCTCCCTTCCTTTTAGGAACACTCTTCTCCTGAAGATGTGGTCACTTAACTAGAGACTACATTTCCCAATATTCCTTGCAGCTAGGTCTACCCATGTGATTGGCTCCTTGATAATAGCATGGGAACAGGAGTACTAAGTGCAACTTCAGCCTTATCTCTTTAAAGAGAAACAACTTGAGGCATCTGGATGGCTCAGTAGGTTAAGCATATGACTATTGGTTTCAGCTCAGGTCATGATTTCAGAGTTGTGAGACTGAGCCCTGTTTGAGGGGCTCCAAACTCAGCATGGATTCTACTTGAGATTCTCTCCTTTTCCCTCTATCCCTTTCCCCACTCCCATGTTCTCTCTCCCCACTCTCTCTCTCTCTAAAATAAATAAGTAAAATCTTTAAAAAGAGAGAGAGAAAAAAAATAATTTTCCTTCTACTTCTCTATTCCATTTCTCACAGTCTAGAGATGAAACAGTGGTAAGCTTGTGCCCACCAGGCAATCAAGGACAGCCTCAGGGAATAGCAGAATAATATAGAAAGAACCTGGGTTCTTAAATGGGTCATCAGCCTCCCTCTGGTCAGCTATATTAAATATCTATTTTGTTTGAGCCACAGTGTTTTGGGATTTGTCATTGCCTCTTGCCTGTATGTAAAAATTATGGACAATTATTCAAATTATAACTTTCTCCTTTTTCCTACTACTTTCAAATGTGTTGAAATATTGCTGCTGGTTACAATTTTTCCCAGATATGTAGCAAAAGACTATTATGGGGTCAGTGTGTTTCCTCTTTGGACAAGCAAAAGCTACTTTGTGGTATATACCTGAGCCACTGTGCTTAAACAAACAGTGCATCCAGACTGTTAGCTCTATTTTTTTTTTTTTCATTTCAGTATACCATCAACATTATTTGAAGTGTTTCTTCACTGTTCTTGTTACTAAACCCATGTTTGGCTGCCCAATCCTCAAAAGGCCAATACTCAAGAGATGAGTTTTGACTAGAAAGGAATTTGGGCTTTATTCAGTCTGCCAGTCATCTGGGGGAAGGGTGGACTCTTAACCAAAAGCCAACTCCAAGGTTTCTGCCTGTCCCAGAGATTTTTAAAGGGGTTTAGGGCAATTAATCAATTAAGGGAGTGCAGTAGTCTATAACATTTCTTGATTGCAGACTCAGTGGTGTCAGCCACAGATGTTATCTCAGTGCTTATTAAGATTGTGCAAGGAGGTCTGGTTCCTTGGTGCAGAGGAGGGATGGGGGGGGGGGGTACATTGTGCAAAAGGTTTGGGATTCCTTGGTGCCTTAGGAGTAGTGCTGGAAAATCTGGTCATGTGCAGAAGTGCTCTGTTGTTCTGTTCTTTTGCAGGAAAGAATGCATGATCTGTGGATATACACAAAGAAAGGTTTAATCAATCACAAGGGCTAGGGGTGTTTGCTAAAGCTTAAAGACTACTAGGTTAGCCAGAGAAGACAGAGGCAGCTTCATTCTTTTACTGAATCTTATTCTGCCATTTTGATTATCATCATAAAACATTTGTATGTCTTCTTATTACGCATTCTTTGCATGCGTTTATCTGACCAAGGGCAATCTGGCAATGATATTATTTCACTGACAGTCACCAAAGTTCCTGACATTTGATGGATCTTTCCAAGCTCTCCCACTGAACAAATGCTAGCTACATAAGACCTGCAGTGGCCATGTTGCTACAGGTGTCAGTCTAAGTTACAGTAACCCCAGGGCACACATATTTCTGTCATTGATGTAAGCTTTGTTGATAAGGTTCTCCAGCCTTGATATATTGCAAATAAAGAGATTAGTCTTCTCTTTTGTTCTTTAATCTTTAAAAAAAAAAAAAAAGGCAAATGTTAAAGTCTGAATGAGATAATGCACAATGGCATCAAAAAATTTTATGTAATATTATCTGTGCTTTCCGATTTTTCTTACAACCACGAAAGAAAAGCCTTTCCTTTCATCTTTAGCCTCACAAATCAGAGTATTTTCAAAGGGAAACAAACCTTAAGGGCTACCTTTTCCAGGAATTTTTCAACTGTGTATCTGGTAACCCACAACTCCAGAGAAGTAGCTTATGATATGCCTGAAGTCAGGTAGGGGGAAGAGGCTCAGTGGGAGGCACCAGGGTCTCTGCATACCTCCACACACACTGCCTTGAAACGAAGCAGGTTTTCTTTCACCTTTTAATACGTTAGGGTTCAGTCTGAGGTTTCATTTTTAAAACGAGCCTCCCAAATTTGAAAAGCACTAATCTAGTCCAAACCAGATGAGGTAAGTAAGAGGCCAAGAGAGTGAGATTTACCTATGTAAAGAGAGTTAATTGGTGGTGAAGCTAAGATGTGTTCCAGGTGCCAGTGCACAGGGGTGTGAGAGCACCCGTGGCACCAGGGGTGGCAAAAGACCAAGTTTGGCCACTTGCTGTTGATAAAATTCAAAAAAAGGAAAACAAGGGGTGGTGGGGAAAAAAAGGAATTTATTTCAGTTAGGCCAACACCAGGAAGATAGCAGACTATTATCTCAAAAACTGTCTCCAAAATGCCAAGACCACTTCCAGGTTTATATAAGGAAAATGTGTGCCAAAGGCAGGTGAATGTGTGCAGATAGGCAAGGAAGGGTAAAGAGATCACTGTTTGGGAGTCAATCAGGGGTGGGGTTTTGCTGACCCAGGGCAGTCCTTGTTGCTTGAGAGGAGTAGTTTTGGTTCCCATCAGGGGATTTTGCCCTAAAGGTCTTACTCCTGAGCGCAGGGACAAGCTGGAAAGAAAAATCCAACTAGAAAGTTTCAGGTCAAAATGGAGGTAACCGAAGTCCTCTTTCAATCCTAGTCCTTTGACATCTGGTCCAGAATTTTTATACCCAAGCTAGAGCTTATTTAAGAAAATGTTGCCATGCAACCACATACTGTTAAAATTACATAGCTACTCTGGTGTGACTATAGAAGTTTCAACATCAGCTTCAAATTTCTCTATAATTTCCATTTGGCTTATAGTTTAGAATAGTGCTAGATATTTTAATATTTGTATCCAATAATTAAGATACTGGTATTAACATTTTTCTATTTTAGAAAAAGCAACTTTTTTAATTAAAATAAAATTATGACAAAAAGAAAAATAAAAAATCTTTAAAGAAAGGAAATTTTGATGTTGCAGAATACACAGGACTGTAGATTAGGTAATATTTCAATTGCTGCTCTACCAGCCAAGGATTATCTTTGTGCCCTTTCCTTACCAGTCATATCATCTTGACATGCTTCAAGTTTCTTAGTTTTTAATGAGGTGAGTCTATACAACTTATAAGCTTTCTTTCAGATCTAAAAATTTAGGATTCTCTTTCCCAGGTGAATCCTATTCATCTCCAGATCAAGAAATAAAACATATAAGTATTCACTGTACACCTCTGTGCCCAACGTATCTATGTAGACAATATACAATGTATGTACAATAAACAATGTATGCCTACAAGTCAAAAGAATCAAACTTTTCATTTTATGGCTCTACTTTATGTTTTTCCCACTTTTTAAAATAAACTATAATTTACATAGAACAAATTCACCTTCTTAAGGATATAGTTCTGTGAGTTTTGATGAATATATAATTACATAATCCCCACCCAAATCAAGATATGTAGTAGTTCCATCATGCCAAAAAATGCCCACATGCCTCTATAGTCAAACCCCACACCATTCCTATTTCGTAGCAACTACTGCTCAACTTTTTCTGTCACCTTTGCTTCTTTTATGGTTTTTTTTTTTTTTTAATCTTGAGCCTACTTACTTTCTTACTTTTATCTATAGCTCTGAAAGTTAAATACATGCTACACCTACCCTGGTGTATATCTTGTATCTTGTACCTGGTATCTTGTTTAATTTTAACAACATCTCCATGTTGCAGGCAACCCTGCACCTATTCCCATATGAGAAAACTGAGCCTTGCAAAAAGAAGTAACTTCCCAGAGTCACACAGCTAGTCAACAATGGGGCCTAGCTCCCTAACCTAGCTCCCTAGCTGTCCCTAACAACCACAGCATCTCAATACAACTCTTGGTCCAGGCTACCTCCAGACTTATGTGAGAGCAAAATTAACTTTTATTTATTTGAGACTGTGTTATTTTGAGTTTCCTATTACATGAAGCCAAATCTAACCTCATTTCTTCTGAATCCTCTTTTTTGGAATACCCTCTCCTCAGGACACATGTCATTTATCTCTACAGCAAGCTTATTATAGTTAATTCATGGTGTTACACTGTTGGAGCCCTGATTGTTGTCATAGGTTCTGTCATGCATATTGTGCAGATGGATTCAACACACCAGTATTTCAAGTGAATGCCCTTGGGAAAGCTTCTGGGAGTATGGAAAGCAAGTGGATTCCAAGGACATGTACATTCCAAGGACATGGTAGGGGAGGATGAACCCCCAATTGCCAAGATCCCTCTCACATCAATTAGAAGTCGTGTCCTTTTACAAGAAGAATGCACTTGGATCTGTGGCAACAATCAGGGCTCCAAAAGCATAACACCATGAATCGTATTTTCATTTTTAATTTGCCAGATGAATGCCCACTCTCCGATTCAACTTGTGCTACATATTTTTGAAGCTGCTAAGTCTTGATTTTAGCATGCATATTAAAAGTACACTTTATGCCATATTCATATTCACAGAAGTAGGTTTGCCTTGGCAAAGGTAACCCTGATGTTCACAGATGGAGGACTTCCTCTTTTAATCCCTTCAGAATATCGTATATTGTGGAACATCATTCCCTGAACCAGTTTTCTTATTCTTCAGTCTCAGTCTCTTGACATAAGAAAAATAATTTCCAACATAGGAAAGAAAGCTAGAATGGCCTATAAGTTAAAGAAAAAAAAAAAAGATACTTATGTGGGGAAGAACTAAAGCCTGCATTTTAAAAATGTACTTTCATGTGTGCATTTATATTAAAAAATCTGATGAAAATTCATAAATATTTACTTCACATTGCAATCTGCATACATATTTTTGTATAAAATAGAGGAAGAATATATTTAAAACATCAAACCATTACAAGAACAAGCAAGCTACTTGAATGAATAGACTAAACATAAGGGAAATTGCTCATTTTTAGTGTTGACTCATTAAAGGAAGGGAAAATAATGTTCTCTGGTTTATTAGATGAAAACATAAATAATCTTGTAGAAATGTAAAGGAAGTCATAGTACATAAATATTTCAGGGAAGAAATTTTTCTCTACTCTCTATATAAGAAAAATTGTGTTTTTTGTGACCACTGGTTTTGTTTTTACCTGATGACATTCCTGACTATTGGACTTGATAACATTTTCCTCTTTTTTTTTTTTGGCTTGTAAATCTTAAAGACATATTTATATACCCCTCCCAGAAGCAGATATAAATTCATGACCTATGTTTTGTGTTCTAACATCATTCTAGAGGTCAGCTTTTCTTCCTAGTCTTATTTTCCTTTTGCTTATGTTAAATCAGTCATCTTTTTAAATGTAGATATTCCTGTACTATTTCTTAAATTATCTGTGGAACAACACAAATTCTAAATTAATTAGCAAATTATACTAATGTTGGTATTTTTAGTTTCCCACTTTAGTTTCCCACTTAAGTTTCCCACCTAATGTAATACAAGTATTCAAACAGAGTATGAATGATAATTATATTATCATCTTAACTCTATGAGATCAATAATCAAAATCAATAATCAAAAAGATGTTTATAGGGTCCCTGGCTGTCAGTGTTATAAATTCTATTTAAGTCACAGGAAATAAAGACATGAGAACAAAAATAAGCCTAATGGTTCAAAATTAGAAATGTGTTATTAATGCATGTCACTGACTCCAAGTTCAGACTAACATGTCAGTTGGTCAACAGAAAGAAAGTCAACTCTATTATTTTGGAAGTGTAGATATATTTAAATATAGCCATAAAAATGGGTTTCAGATATTTCAATTTCTTTTTAACATTTTCCCCCAGTTTTATTGAGAAACAACTGAAATAATTGTAGGAGTTTAAGACATACAGTATGATGGTATGGTTTACATATATTATGAAACAATTACCACAACACGTTCAGCTAAAAGAAAGGGAGAAAAGTTTTTCTTCTTATGATGACTCTTAGGACTCATTCTCTTGACTTTCCTATGTATCATAGAGCAGTGTTAGCTACAATTATCTTATTGTACATTACAGCCATAGTACTTATTAATCTTCTAACTGGTAGTTTGTAACTTTTGACCACCTTTCTCTAATCTTTCCTCCCCCCAAACTTCCCCTCTGGTAACCACAAGTCTGATCTCTTTTTCTATGAGTTTAGTGAGGTATGGGAAGGGTTTGGGGTGGGAGGTTATTTATAAAATTCCACATAAGTGAGATCATACAGTATTTGTCTTTCTCTGACTTATTTTACTTAGAATAATGCCTTCAAGGTCCATACATGTTGTCACAAATGGTAGGATTTTATTTTTTATGGCTGAATAATATTCCATTATATATACATACCACAACTTCTATATCCATTCTTCCATTCATGGACACATTCATTATTTCCATATCTTGGCTGTTGTAAATGATCCTGCAGTAAACATGGGGGTGCCAATATCTTTTAAAGCTAGTGTTTTTTGTTTCCCTCAGATATATTTCCAGAAGGAGAATTGCTAGATCATATGGTGTTTCTATTTCTAACTTCTTTTTTTATTTTTTAAGATTTTATTTATTTATTTGACAGAGAGAGAGAGAGAGAGATCACAAGTAGGCAGAGCGGCAGGCAGAGAGGAAGGGAAGCAGGCTCCCTGCTGAACAGAGAGCACCATGTGGGGCTCGATCCCAGGACCCTGATATCATGACCCGAGCCGAAGGCAGAGGCTTTAACCCACTGAGCCACCCAGGCGCCCCTCTATTTCTAACTTCTTAAGGATCCTCCATACTGTTTTCCATAGTGGCTGCACCAACTTACAATCCTACCAAGAGTGCACAAGGGTTCTCTTTTCTCCGTACTCGTACCAGTATTTGTTATCACTTGTCTTTTTGATGATGGCCATTTAACAGGCATGAGGTGATACCTCATTGTAGTTTTATTTTGCATTTTTGTAATTATTAGTGATGTTTAACATCAATTTTCCTGTACCTATTGTATATCTTCTTTGGAGAAATTTCTATTCAGGTCCTTTGCCCATTTTTAATTTGAGTTATTTGGGTTTTTTGCTATTGAGTTGTATAAGTTTTCCATATATCTTAAATATTAACCCCTATCAGATACATGATTTATAATTATTTTTTCCCATTCCATAGGTTCTCTTTTCACTTTATTTATGATTTCTTTTGATGAGACCATCTTTTCGGTTTGATGTATCTCCATTTGTTTAATTTACTGCTTGTGCTTTAGGTGTCATATTCAAAAAATCATTACCAAAACCCATACCAAGGAGCTTTATTCTTGTGCTTTCTTCCAGGTGTTTCATGGTTTCAGGCCTTTAAAGACATGTAAGTCTTTAATCCAGGCTGAATTTTTGTGTGTTGTAGAAGATATGGGTCCATTTTCTTTATTTTACATGTGAATATCCAATTACCCAGCACTATTTATTAGAAAGACTGTCTTTACTCCAGTTAGTATTCTTGGCTCCAGTTCAATTTCTTTTTACAGATGAACTCAAATTAAGAAAAAATACATCTGCTATAATATTTGTGTAGATATATGAATCACTATAACAATATTTTACATAGAACAAAATAAATCAAAATACTTAATGCTGATATGGTTTTCACTGACAGTATGGAAGCAAAGGGGAGGGGAAATATTTTTTTCTTTTTCGAATTCTTTGCCTTTGGGGCACTGGGCTGGCTCAGTAGGTAGAGAGCACGCAACTCCTGATGTCAGGGTTATGAGCTCAAGCCCCATGATGGGTGTGGTGCTTATTTAGTTAAAAAAAAAATTAAAAAAACAAAAAACAGAACTGCTTTGCCTTTGTGTTAGGCCCCTAGGCAATCTGGCTCTAAAGCTTTCTGTCTTATGTGCAAATATTCAATATGATTAAACTGAAAACAGCTTAACTGGAGATGTTCCAAAGTACACCACTTCTAGATGGATCAATTATTACATGTTAGTTGGTTTAAGTACCTTCTCTCACTTTCAAAGATGTCCTGGTGTGAATGACAAATTATGTGGTCACACAAAATATGACAGATTTCAGTAGCTCTCAAAAAATGGTAGATAGCATAAGACCCTTACTCCCAAATGATCATGATTCTGTCTTTGGGATAGAATTAATAGTGCAAAAAGAGAGAAGGATCACTCTCTGAACACTGTGATGAAAACTGCTCAATGTTTTCATAAATGGTCACTTTAATTATTTAGGCTTAGAGCATATTAAAGAATGTCTGTAAAAGTGCCTGGAAATAATTCTAGTAAAATTTAACATTTATTAACTCCCTAACATCTAAGTGTACCATGCACTGTACTAAATATTTTATGTACATTATCTCATTCAGTCTTCAACACAGCCTTGTATATATTATTACTACTAACCCTACTTTACAGATCAGAAAATTGAAACTTATAGAGGATAAGCAATTTATCCAAGGTTATGTAGACAGTAAGCAGCAGAGCCAGAATTCAAACCTAAAATTAACAGTCAGGCCAGAGGTCTCTACAAATAACTAAACATATCTCACAAATACTTGTTATCCTCTTGTGTGGTATTATAACATTAGTAAAGCCTCATCTTACCTGTCTCCAACATCTCCTCTACTACACCTACAATTAATCCCAGAAATTTTATCTTGAGAAGGCCATTCCCTCTGGTTTTAATTAGCTAGGGGTGCTGGTCATTTTGAGGTTGCCATCTTTTGTTTATTTGAATGGTCCTCGATTTAAATTTACAGATTCATGTGGTTCTGATGAAACTGACTCCACCTCTCAGTCTAAGAATGAAGCATATGACTGAAGACACATAATTTAGTGCATTTTTTTTTCCTTTGACGATACGGAATGGCCCAAAGATGGGCAAATGACAAAACCTTAGAGTCTCAATATTTATAGTAGAATATTGGGACACAGACTTATTTTCATGCTAGGCATGAACAAAAACACATACAGTCCTGGGAGCTGCTGGTATCCATTTGGAGGTCCTAAAAATAGAAGTAACACTTCTGCAGAAGTAGAATGCAGAACAGAGAAATGGAAAGAAATTAAATCCTAGGCAGCATCTGATAAACCACTGGATCAATCTTCACCTGTCTTTGGCATTTTAGTTATATGAGTAACTCAACGGCTTAAACCAATTTGAATTGGGCTATTACTTGCAACTGAACTGACCTGAATTAATACATAAGGGAAAACATCAGCAAAATGGGCCTTTGGGGTGGCCAGGTCTCTTAGAAGGAGTAACGTTTGGAAAGGTAAGATATGACTCATCCCAATTTTACTAAGGGCTGGCATAATTACAATACTTTATAGGTTACTGTGACTTTCCTCCATGTAGTCAGGTTACCTACAAAATTATTTTTAAAAGCTAAATTTCACTATTTCCCCTTAGCTTATAAAGGCTAGTTCCATTTCTTATGTCATTCTACTCTCATAACAATGGTAAAAGCTAGGTATTACAACTCCTGTTTTATAGATTTAAAAAACTGAGGTGATTTTTCCAAGACAATAAATCTATCAAAGTGGCTAAAGACAAGGATTCAAAATCAACTCTTCTGACTCAAATTTTTCTTTTTAATTTCTGTTACCCCAACCAGAACTGGATTTCACCTACACATAAAACTGAATGATAGGCATTAGTTCCCTAGGACAGCTGAGAACAATGGCAAGTGCTATCAGTGTACTAGTTCTTGCAGTGTTTCCTGGAGATTCAAAAAATAAAGGATGCTTATGAAAGAAATATGTCCCCAATTATCTATATCCTACCTTTAATACCCATTAAAAGTCTTAGATTCTGCCCCGTGTAAGTGGAATGTATCTCATTTTCCCCTTGTTAATTCATCTCATAAATGGATTCTTCACATTGAGAAAGACCTCTTTGATAGTCTGTGGTTTTTGCCACTCCCTGCTATTAAATAGAAACAGACCAAATTTCTAAATAATCATATCAACAGTTTAAAAACAATAACATGTTATGCCTTTTGACAATGCTTTGATAAAGGTATCATTATTATGATTATTGTATAGATGAGGAGATAAAGGCTTAGAAAGGTTAAGTAACTTTCTCAAGGCCACACATTTACTAAGTGACAAAGCTGGGATGCTTCCCAGATACGCTGGATTTCAAACACAGTGCTCTTCAACAACTATGCTACAATAACACCCCCTGCTTCAGTCCATTTTTGCCCAACCCACATTTTGTTAGAATTCCATTCCTCAAGTGTTGGCACGCTCCTCTCTCACTGTCCAGTTCAACGCCTCCCATACCACACCCCCCCATCATGAGATCATGGCAACTATAGTTTCTAATATTTCTATTCTTCTCTGCCAAATCCGAACTAATTTTTTTTTTCTGATGACCTACCCTAAGGCTTGTAATGAATGACAACAGGTAATCAGACAAATTAATCATTGTTAATGTGTTGATATTTCGTGTGTAACATCTTCTTAGTGAAAATAATATACGAACAATATTTTTAAAGATTTTTTTTTTAATTTATTTGACAGAGAAAGAGAGATCACAAGTAGGCAGAGCAGCAGGCAGAGCAAAAGGGGGAAGCAGGCTCCCCTCTGAGCAGAGAAACCAATGCAGGACTCAATCCCAGGACCCTGAAATCATGACCTGAGCTGAAGGCAGAGACTTAACCCACTGAGCCACCAGGCTCCCAGTACCAACCATTTAAAGTAGGTGTTATAATATGGTGATTAAGGGACACTGTAAACACTATACCATGTCTGTGGGGCTGGAAAGTCAACAGAAGGGTACTATTCTAGGTCAGCTTTATTCTGACATCTATAAAAACTACTTCCTAAGTCTCTCAGTCCATTGCTATGTAAAACAACTGTAGCTATGGTCCACCCATCATTAACTTTTTGTATGAGAATTGCTCAAGTAGAGTAATACAAAAACCTTCAGTGTAGTCCCCCCCCCAAAATATAAGAATGGCAACATGTTTGAATTGGCTGAAATAAAGAACTCACCTGTCTGCCTTCACCTCACTGAACCACGTACCTGCAGAAAATAAACTGTGGGATGTTTTACATGTTTGTTGACCTTGTGAGAAAGTAAGCACAGCTAAGTGAAGGAAGTCTGTAAGATTAAATGATTGAATCAATGGTCAATAAAATATCAGATTCTATACTATAGAATAATGTTGAAAATCATTTCTAGATTTTACCTGCTTTGCAAAAATTTAATTTAGACCATAATATTTTTAGTGTCCTATACTCAAAATCTCAAAAACATTTTTATTCCTCAGAGGCAATCTCCCCATTTCTGTCACTGCTTCTTAAATCACTAAGCCAAGAGACCATAGCTTATAGCTATAAGAACACAGATGCCCAAAAGAATGGAAGAAAAGCAAAGATTTTTCCATTTATTTTAGTGCCATGACTAAGTCATTTTGGCCCATAGCTTGATTTTCACCAACTTTTTAATGAGATTTTCATCTCTGCCCATTTGTGCTAGAGCTTATTTTCATGAGAATATCATTTCTCATATCCACTTGTCTGCAAGCATTTTCTGCAGAGATGAGTACAACACTACCCAGAGGGAAGTTGTCCAATCACTCCAGTAGACAGGTGCCGTCAATAAGAAGGCCAATGTCCAAATCAAATTTTTGGCAAAAAGTGGCAAAAGAGTGCCAAAAAGTTTGATTTATCCATCATAACAGGAATGATACTACTGTTCAGAAACTCTTCAATATTTCTGTGTAGGTTGACACTTTTCTAAGTCAAGATATCTTCCAAAATCTACAACCAAGTGCATGCCTTCTATACACTCTAGCAGACTGGGACTCAGGATGCAGCTGAGGATTTACCGAGCCAGTAGGACTTACTTAATTCCTGTAATATCAGGATGGACCAGAGGTTAGCATCTCCTCTCAAAAGTCAGGAGAAAATGCAGTTTTTAGAAAGCTATCAAATAATATTATTGCAATTCATTTCATTCAAAATGGTGTTCTGGTGTTAATTCAATAATGCCTATGAGGTTGTTCAGCTCATTTAGAGCTGTTCTACATACATACAGTGCTTGTGACAAGAGCTGTTGAATGTTTTGCCTACTTGCCCTATGGTGTTCAGATAACTATTTCCTAAGAAATATCTTTCTTCTCTAATACCCAGTAATGCCTTCAATTCTTATGTTGTTTCCATGACCATGGCCAAAAAGAGATACCCTGAGTGCAATGGATATTTAAACTATTGTTGAATCTTGTCAGTGCTGCCTTCTCTTTCTCTTGACCCTCCATTTCTCTCCATCACCATCATTACCATCCTCATCAAAGCTAAAGATCTCTCACCCATATTTCTACAATATCATCATGACTGATCCTCTTTCTCTTGATCATGCCCAATTTCATCCATTTCTCACTCTGCAACTGATTTTTTTTTATTATGTCATGTTTTCACCCCCATTAAATTTAACTTCCCATTTTCTTAGGATAAAGTGAAACAAAATCTTAATGAGCACTACAAAGCACAAGAGGATCAGGGCTATCTACCACCTCTCCATTACCTCATACTCATACTCATACTGCTCCTCATACTCATCATGGTCTCCCTTGCCTCCAGAACCCTGAAATACTTATCTCTACCTACTCTCAAGCCCATCTGCCCCATAATCCAGCATCCCTCCAGCACTATATTGGTTCACTTCTACTCCTGCTATCTTGGTTTTAACTCTACCTCCCCAGGAGTCTTTCTATGGCCACCGGTTCCACCGGTTACAGTCCTGTGATATTCTGATTGAACTCTGTATTTCACCTTTCTTAGTACTCTTTAGCAGATGAAATGATTTATCTATATTTCCTACTAGGTGCTAAGTTCTATGATATCAAGAATTCTCTCTGCCCCATGCTTGAAAAGGTATATACCCAGTACTGGGTATATACCCATAAAGGGTATATAAATGTAAAGGGGAAAATATTTGTTGAATGAATTAACGAAGGCAATAAAACTCTGATTGCTGTTCTAAAAACAAAAGTCTTCTAGAAAAAATTGGCAAATAGAATAAATGCCCACCCAGTTGTCACTGCTTCTAAAAATAGACTTTGATTTCTATTAAATTTGCAAAACTCAGAGTGCTACTTTAAGTATAAATGGAAAGAATGTAGAATCAAAAGAGCACCTTGAAGCCAGTTATGCATTCTGCATGGGAAAAATTCATCTGAATACATGTAAATATTTATTATATAGTAATATACCTTTACTCTTACAATGTGCACTCCACGTTGATTGCTTAGAGGAAAAAAAAAAAGCTTAGAGAGGGAAAAGTAAAATAGTGTGTTTCTGTGTGTGTATGCATGTACACATATATGGTTAAAGTACCTACATGGTAAGTAAGTAAGTGTATATGTGCTTCCATTTCTAACTTATCTAATTGTTTAGGATCATTCTCCAATTTGCTTTTTCTATCATCTCATCCCTTTTCTGTGATTTTTTTTCCATCAACTTTACTGAATACCTTAGCAGAAATCATTTGTTTGTTTAGTGACAGGTATATCAGACTTAAAATTTTCCAGAGCTGATCCCCCAACAATATGTTCCTCAGAGTCTTTATGTGATAAAACAACAGCAGGCTCAGCTTAAAGATAGTAGGCAGAACATCAAAGAAGTGAGTGGAGAAATAACAAGGCTGATGAACCAGGAGTTCCTAAAATATACCTGATTCCTTAAATATGTTTTTGCTCTACACATTCAAGAAATACATACAATGGCACATTTTCATTTTAGGTTTGGGCTCTAATTTTTATTATGAAAATATTGCCTCATAAACAAATTAAAAGAGAATGACTCAGTGAATCCTATATACCCATCAACCAGATTCAATAATTACCACAAATTTTCTACATTGTTTCATTTTTGTTTTCCACATATTCCCAGACATTGTATCATTTTTATTTTACATAATTTAGTATTCAAGTCTAATATATATATAAATATATGTAATATATTCTAATAATAATATATATAGAAATCTATGATCATACTATCATTCTCACAACAAACAAAAACAGCAATCATTCCTTGATAACATCTCTTCAAAGTTGATTTGTTTGAATCATTACATTTGGTTGTCATTTTCATCGAATCTGTTTTAATCCGGAGAGGTTCCTCCTCCAATTTTTACTCAGATGTCTGACTTACTATAGAAAACAGGTCTGTTTTCCATGGAATGCTTGACATATCAGACTTTCCTGAACACTTAACTTGTTTTTCTATCCTTGTAATTTCTTTTCAAAATGAACTTTACCTCAACGAAAAGTTTTCAAAATGAACTATACCTCAACGAAAAGACATATATGCCAGAGATGTCCAATTCCAAAGTAATATACATACTTGTCCTATACTTTGATTTTTCCAAATTATTTATTTATTCAAAGACTATTATTGTTTGTATTTTGGTCCTACCTATTTCAATATTGGTTTAGGAACTGAAGTGAGCCTGATCCTTCTGAATGAAGCCATCATGGTCAGACTACAAATCTTGGAGAGGTGGGGACAAGAAAAAAGATAGGTGCTGACAGACTGCAATGTAGCAGAAATGAAAAAAACAATCAGGTGCGATGGAGTAAGACAGTCTTGGCATCCTGATTTTGTCTTTGCAACTTACTGATTATGTGATCCCAAATGAGCTGTCTAACCTGTTTGTGTTTCAATTACCTTAGCTGTAGAACAAAAATGGGGGTAATCTTATATACATTATAGGATTGTTGTGAGAGTTAAATGAAATAGCATGTATAATGTGCTTGTATGTTGCCTAGCATATAAAGGGCAGTATTTTTAAGATACTAGAAAACTAACAGAGATTTTAAAAAAAAAATGGAGCATATCATGGATTAGTCTATGTACAGTGTTTATTTCCTCAATCTGTTAAGAATATCCCTAAGATGAAGCAATTTTTATTTCATCTTTCTAATATTACCATATGTAAAAGTTTATGCCGTCAGGAGAATGAGAACACAAGCCACAGACTGAGAGAAAATATTCACAAAAGACGTAGCTAATAAAGGAATATTATCCAAATATGCAAAGAACTCTTAAACCCAACAATAAGAAAACAAACAACCCAATTAAAACAAGCAAAAGACCTCAATAGACACCTTGCTAAAGAAGATATTAAGATAGAAATAAGCATATGAAAATATCTTCAACATAGTATGTCATTAGAAAATTGAAAATTAAAAAAATGAGATGCCACTACACCCCTATCAGAATGGTGATATCAAAAAAAAAAAAAAAAGAATGGTGATAAGCCAAAACACTGACAATAGCAAATGCTGGTGAGAATGGAGAGCAACAGGAACTCTCATTCATTGTTGGTGGGAATGTAAAATAATACAGCCACTTTTGGAGACGGTTTGTCAGTCTCTTACAAAATGAAATGTACAGGGTGCCTGGGCAGCTCAGTCGGTTAAGTGTCTGCCGTTGAGCTCAGGTCATGATCCCAGGGTTGTGCCCTGCACTGGGCTCCCTGATCAGCAGGAGAGTCTGTTTCTCCCTCTCCCATCTCTCATTTATGATCTCTCTCACTTGCTCTCTCTCAAATAAACAAATAAAATCTTAAAAAAAAATAAAATGAAACATACTTTTACCATACAATGGCAATCACACTCTTTGATACTAACCCAAATAAACTGAAATTTTATGTTCACACAAAAACCTGCACAAAGATATTTATAGCAGCTTATTCATAATTGACAAAACTTAAAAACAACAAAGATGTCCTTCAGTAGTAAATGGACAAATAAATTGTAGCACACCTAGATAATGTAATATTACTCAGCCCTAAAAATAAATGACCTATCAAGCCATGAAGAGACCTGGAGGAAATTTAAATGCAAATTGCTAACTGGAAAAGAAAAAAAAAAAAAAAACCAAGCTGAAAAGGCTACCTACTGTGTGATTTCAAATATATGACATTCTGGAAAAAACAAAACTATGAAGACAGTAAAAGGATCAAAAGATTACAAGGAGTTAGGGAGGGGAGAAGGACAAACATGTAGAACAGAGGATTTTCAGGGCAGTGAAACTATTCTATATGATACCATAATGTTGGCCCACAGCACGTACAATATAAAGTGTGAGCCATAATGTAAACTGCAGAATTTAGGTGATGATGTCTCAATGTAACTTGAGCAATTATAACAAATGTTCCCCTCTAGTATAAGATGTTGATAGGATTGGAGAGGCTGTGCTCATGTGGGGCCAGTCCCAATACGGGAACTCTCTGTACCTTCCGTTCGATTTTGCTGTGAACCTAAAACTGCTCTAAAAAATAAAGGGGGAAAAATTTTTGTTGTCATCATTGCCATCAACCTCCTGCCAATCCCTCACTTTATACAAGCACAATTTATTTTCCTACCACTTACTACCACATCACGAATATTCACTTCTGTGCATGGTGATGTGTGTGTAAATGTGTTTTCTTATTACTACATCATCCTTCTAGAATATAAGCTTCATGAGCGTGGCCACTCTACCAGAGTAGCCCAATTTTGAGCACTGTGAGCCAGTGCCTGGCTCATAGTAAGTATATAATAAATATTACTGAATGAATAAGTTGTCCTTGTTTCTTGTAGCTAGTTTTTAAAATATCAATCATAGGGGAGCCTGGATGGCTCAGTCAGTTAAGTGTCTGTCTTTGGTTCAGGTAATGATCCAAGGATCCTGGGATCCAGCCCTTAATCACATGGGGCTCCCTGCTCAGTACAGAGCATGCTTCTTCCTCTCTCTCTGTCCCTTCCCCTCCCCCATGCTCATGTGCATGCACGCTCTCTCTTTCTCCAATAAATAAAATCTTTAAAAATATGTATCATTAAAAAATAAATAAAACACCAATCATAACTTGAAGTCTGGATATGTGATGTCTCTAGCTTTGCTTTTCTTTTTCAAAGTTGCTTTGGCTATTCAAGTCTTTCGTGGTTCCATACAAATTTTAGGATTATTTGTTCTAGTTCTGTGAAAAATGCTTTTGCTATTTTGACAGGGATTGCACTAAATGTTTCAATTGCTTTGGAAAGATAGGTTAAGTAGGTAATGGGGATTAAGGAGTGCACCTGTTGTGATGAACACCAGGTGTTGTATGGAAGTGTTGAATCACTATATTGTACACCTGAAACTATTATACTATATATCATTAACTAACTGGAATTTAAATAAAAACTAAAAAATCAGTCAGAGAAAGACATTAGAAATGAGTAGATTTTGAATGATTTTATAGTCTAATTACCCAAAGTGTTTTCTATCCTGATGCCACTGGTTCCTGCTAAGGGTTTCTTTTGAAAAATATGGACTCCATCTCACACCAAGGTTTTAAAGATTATATTTTTGTAAGAAGGACCTAGGTAATAATAGAAAGTGATTGAGGTAAAATAAAAAACTGTAACAAACTCCATCTCACACCAAGGTTTTAAAGATTATATTTTTGTAAGAAGGACCTAGGTAATAATAGAAAGTGATTGAGGTAAAATAAAAAACTGTAAGGAAGAATTTTTAAAAAGTCATCTGCTTTTTTAAAATATTTATTTGTTTATTTATTTATTATTTGAGAAGGAGAGCACATAAGCTGGGGTGGGGGATCACAGAGGAAGAGGGAGAAGCAGACTCCTCACTAAGGGGGGAGCCTGGACACAGCTAGATCCCGGGGTCCCAGGATCATGACCTGAGCTGAAGGCAGATGCTTAACTGACTGAGCCGTCCAGGTGGCCTCCTGAAAAAAGTCACCAACTTTAAACTTTTGCCTTGTGTTTAACTGACTGAGCTATCCAGGTGTCCTCCTGAAAAAAGTCACCAACTTTAAACCTTTGCCTTGTGCCAGATGGATGGATTTAGGAGAAGACATCGAAAATCTGGACCATACAAAACCAATGAAAAGCTATTGTGCTTTTAAAGATTTCCACAGATGTCACTTCCATGCCTCCTCAGTTATTTTTATTTGTTTTACTTCTGTCAAAACTTTTCATCAGGTATATGAAATAATCACCTTTTCTTTGTACCTCAAATCATTTATCTTCTAAATAGCAATCCTTATTGTGGCCCATAAATAATCTGAATAATGTCAGGTTACATAAAACCATTTCTAAAAGAAAACCAGAAATAGAAAAGTAACCAATTATTCTGATTCATGTTCTACTAGTGAGGTTTATCCAAATGGGTACAGGGAATGGACTTTTCACCTGCATATTTGGGCATAATTCAGCTGTTTGTTCAGCTATTAGGAAAAATAATTTTGTTAAATTTTATAGCAGTTTGTTCATTTTTCCATTCTCAATGATTTTTAATGTTTTTAAATATCTTTGTGAACTAGGAACAGAATGCCTAAAAATTAACTTCTTTCAAACACCATTCAAGACAGATCTTTGATTTGATTTTCCCCTGTACTTTGAATGTTAAACATTTCTGATGCTGACTTCAGTACAAAAACAAAATTAGCAGCAAGTGTGCACTCCAAGGAAAATGAAATAAAATTGCTCCCAGCAGCACCTTCAGCTGAATGCTTTTTAATGTAATGAATTTTTATCCACCTGGAGAATGTTGGCAGTGCAATAATATTCAAAATTTACTTGAATCTGGGGATAGCATGACCACCAAATTAATTTTATATTGCTATACCCAAATGAAATACAATTACTCTTAAATTATAGTAGCAAAGGGGCGCCTGGGTGGCTCAGTGGGTTAAAGCCTCTGCCTTCAGCTCGGGTCATGATCCCAGGGTCCTTGGACCGAGCCCTACATCCTGCTCTCTGCTCAGTGGGGAGCCTGCTTTCTCCTCTCTCTCTGCCTGCCTCTCTGCCTACTTGTGATCTCTGTCTGACAAATAAGTAAAATCTTTAAAAAAAATTATAATAGCAAAAATCTTAATGATATTATTAAATTAACTATCAAAAAAACATACTCTCAGACTTTTTGCTTTTATGACAGAACTTTTAAATTATATTTCATATATATCTAATTCACATAGAGTGGAACAATCATGCATTTTGGAATGAAGAAACTTATATTAACTTCTAGAGCCAACTCTTACTACTGGTATGATCAGGTTATTTATCTCTGTAAGTCTCAATTTCCTTATAAAATAAGGCTTTAAACACCTATTTTATAAAATTATTTTATCAGCACTCAAGTATTAAAAATGCCCAAAAAGCTTCAAGCACATAATAAATGCTCAATAATTAATAGAGGGAGAGAAATTAGTTATGGTCCAAGTCAAGGGTTGTATCCATTGGTCAAATCATTGTTATTTCTTCCAAGGTTTGTGTAAACTGAACATAAAATGGCTACAAGTCTGGATATGGCAAACATGATAGTATGACATATTGAATCACTATTTTAAGATCTTGTTCAATGTCTTCATGAGGATGTGGATTAACTCACTTTGTCATGTCAGCATAAAACTGGCCTTTATCAGCTCTGCTCCCATTCATCCAAACTGATGGACAGGAAAATAATGACAGCTTATTCCTACTCTGAATGTCATACTCCATCATGGGACAGTGACTCAATAAAGGTCAAGAAATCCACAGTTTTATTCAATTTTATTAAGACCTTTTTTTCCTAAGAAAGTCAAAGCATTACATTATGCCTTTTGTTCTGCTGCTTAACAGATGAATAATCTTAAAATAGTATTACATCCTCTGTCCCTTGAAAGTAGGCTGGTTTAATTATTTGTTTCCAAAGCATAGAATGTGAAAAGGGAAGGATAGTAATTTTACCATGGAGAAACCCGAAAAACACTACTTCTACCAGGTGATCAATTTCAATATATACAGTGATAAGCCTTGTTGATAGCACATACCTCCTTATATGGGGTATGGGATATGGATATGGGGTATGAGAATGGGACTTCAACTCTGGTAATCTTCCCTAAAACTCATAACCCCTGTCTAATTATGAGAAAATATTATTGAGGGACATTCAACAAAATGACCAATATTCTTCAAAATTATTAAGGTCATGAAAATTAAGTAGCAAGTTCACAACCCACAATAGACTATAGAGAGACATGTTGAATAAATGCAATTTCTATTCTAAGACAGAATCCTAGATAGCAAAAAGCATTAGTGAGAAAAAAAACTTAAATCTGAATAAAAACTGTATCAGTGTTGGTTTCTTAGTTGTGACAAATGTACCACAGTTATGGAAAATAGTAACAACAGGGTAACACAGATAACAAAGTTATAAGAATTCTCTGTACTATTGTTGCAACTTTTTTATAAATTAAAGTTACTCCAAAATAAAAAGTTTAGTAAACAATTAAAAAATATAAATCATAAAACAAAATTAAAGATAGGGGCCCCTGGGTGACTCAGTGGATTAAGCCACTGCCTTCTGCCCAGGTCATGATCTCAGGGTTCTGGGATCGAGCCCCACATCGGACTCTCTGCTCAGCAGGGAGCCTGCTTTCCCCACCTCTCTCTGCCTAACTCTCTGCCTACTTGTGATCTATCTCTCTGTCAAATAAATAAACAAAATTAGAGATAAACAAGATGAAATACATCTAAGCAAATACAGTCTTTATTTTATCTTTTAACCAAAATTAAAGACTTGAAATATATCAAGTATTAAAATTATCTACCACTTATCTATATCACCTACATTATGAATCAAATATTTGAACAATTTGAATGATTTGGATCCAATTCAAAATATAGAGTCATCTGCTCATCTTCTGCGCTCAAAGTTCTCATAAGTTTTTCAAAAGGTTCTAGAACTCAAAGACAATTTTGGAAGAGGAGAAAATGCAGAAGTAAGAAGAGGAGGAAAAGAAATGACTTTCGTGGAATATAGCATATGGGATAGAATTATGTTTGTGATTTTATCTGTGTTTGTGATTTCATCTGAATTATCTTACCAGATCCTCACAACTCCCAAAGTTAAGTATCAGTATTATTCCCATATTCACAGTCAAGCAAAAGGAGGTTATAAACCTGTCCAAATGCACACTGCTAATAGGAGTATCTAACTATAGCACCAAAACAAAGGTACACAATATTATACTGCCATCTTGCAAGCCAAAAATGTTTAAAGGCCACTCGCCCATATAGATGAGGAGGACAGAGTTCTAGCAACTATTTTAAAAGCAAGGAAAAAGAAAAAAAAATTTAAACAAAGCCAAGAAGGCAATGACAAAACTTAAAAAATTATTCACTCATTCTTTTAAAGGTGCTTAACTTACATTCTGTGAATTCCTAAGCCATGGAAATATCTGGTTTTATGCAGACCTCTATGCTGTTTTTAACTCCTGTTCTTCTAAAATATGTGTGTGTGTGTGTGTGTGTGTATACACACACACATATATATACATACACATATACATATACACATATATTTGCTTAAAACAATGTAAAAGTGACAAAGAAAATCTGTTTCAATCTTGAAGCCTGGGTCAATTTAATACTGGTGACTCAAATGGCAAGCCTCATTTTGAACTTAGGGTTCTGGGAGGGAACAAGATGGTAGAGGAGTAGGAGACTGAAATATCATTAGGTCCCAAGAGTTCAGCTAGATAGTTTCAAACCATTCTGAATACCTACAAACTCAACAGGAGATAGAAGAGAAGAAGAGCAGCAATTCTAGGAACAAATAATCAACCACTTTCTGGAAGGTAGGACGGGCAAAGAAGTGAATCCGAAGTGACTGGAAGATAGACCGTGAAGAGAGGGGCCAGCTCCTGGCAAGCGGTAAAGCAGCAGAGCACAAAATCAGAAGTCTGCTCCACTGAGGGACGTCACTCCAGAGGCTAAGCAGGGGTGGAGCCCTTGCAGGGACAGTATGGTCTCAGGTCCCGTGGGATCTCAGATTGACCAAGGGTGCCTGAGTGTGGCAGAGCTGCCACGTATTGGACGGGGAAGCTGGCCTCAGAGATAGAGCTGAGGAGTGTGCTCTCAGCTTGGGGTTACCTTAAACCATGATCTGAAGCACAATCAGACTACTGCTCTTTGAGCAGGGACCACACAAGTGGCAGATCCAGAGAGAATCCCTTCTTTCCTCCTCTAAGAGGAGGGGACCAGGAGCATGCTGCAGGAATCTGCTGGGATTGGAGACTCCACATGGGGCTGTGCACCAGAGATAGAAATGCTCAATAACAGGCCAGGTGAGCATGGAGTACAGCCAGAGACCAAGGAGACAGGAGGGATTAACTGCTTTTCTCTGAGGGTGTGCTGAGTAGTGGGGCCCTGAGCTCTCACCTATTCTGGGGCCAGAGATTGGGAAGCCACCATCCTCATTCTCGTCCTCCAAAGCTCTATGGAAAGCATTCAGGAAACAAAAGCTACCGAGAGTGAACCTGAGCAGATTACTTAGCCTGGCCCCCAGCAAGGGTGGTGCAACTCTGCCACAGACAAAGACAGACATTAGAGAATCCCTTTCTGGAGAAAAAAAAAAATCCTATTCTGTAGAAATAAAATAACTAAAATCTAACCAAGTTGAAATTTTAAAAAGCTAATAATAAGGTGTGATCAAAACTGGAGGCTCTGGGCCGCCTGGGTGGGTTAAAGCCTCTGCCTTCAGCTCAGGTCATGATCCCAGGGTCCTAGGATTGAGCCCCACATTGGGCTCTCTGCTGAGCAGGAAGCCTGCTTCCTCCTGTCTCTCTCTGCCTGCCTCTCTGCCTACTTGTGATCTCTGTCAAATAAATAAATAAAATATTTTTTTAAAAAATGGAGGCTCTTACTGCTAGGATAAATGAGGCAGAAGAAAGAATTAGTGATATAGAAGACCAAATGATGGAGAAGAAAGAAGGTGAGCAAAAGAGAGACAAACAACTACTGGACCACGAGGGGAGAATTCAAGAGATAAGTGATACCATAAGATGAAACAATGAATAATTGGGATCCCAGAAGAAGAAGAAAGAGAGAAAGGGGAAGAGGGTGTTTTGGAGCAAATTATAGTAGAAAATTTCCCTAATTTGCAAAGACAACAAGCATCAAAATCCAGGAGGCACAGAGATCCCCCTCAAAAATCAGCAAAAATAGGTCTACAACACAACCTCTAATAGTAAAACTTTCAAGTCTTAGTGACAAAGAAAAAATCCTGAAACCAGTTCGGGACAAGAGGTCTGTAACATACAATGGTTGAAATATTAGATTGGCAGCAGACTTATGCACAGAGACCTGGCAGGCCAGAAAAGACTGGCATGATCTATTCAGAGCACTAAATGAGAAAAATATGCAGCCAAGAATACTATATCCAGCTAGGCTGTCACTGAAAAGAGAAGGAGAGATTAAAAGCTTCCAGGACAAATAAAAATTAAAAGAATTTTCAAACACCAAACCAGCTGTACAGGAAATATTGAAAGGGGTCCTCTAAGCAAAGACAGAGCCTAAAAGTAACAGACCAGAAAGGAACAGAGACAATATAAAGTAACAATCAACTTACAGGCCTTACAATGGCACTAAATACATATCTTTCAGTACTTACCCTGAATGTAAATGGGCTAAATGCCCCAATCAAAAGACACAGGGTATCAGAATAGATTTAAAAAAAAAAAAAAAGACCCATTGATATGCTGTCTACAAGGAACTCATTTTAGACCCAAAGACACCTCCAAATTTAAAGTGAAGGGTGGATATTTTATATGGAAAACCCAAAACCACCCCTAAACTATTAGAACTCACACAGCAATTCAGTAATATGGCAGGATACAAAATCAATGTACAGAAATCAGTTGCTTTCTTATACACTAACAATGAAAATATAGAAAGGAAAAATAGAGAATTGATTCCATTTACTATAGCACCAAGAACCATAAAATACCTGGGAATAAACCTAACCAAAGATGCAGAGGACATGTAGTTGAGGAACTACAGAAAACTCATGAAAGAAACTGAAGACACAAAAAGATAGAAGAGCATCCCATGCTCATGGATCAGAAGAATAAACATTGTTAAAATGTCTATACTGCCTAGAACAATCTATACTTTCAATGACATCCCAATCAAAATCCCATCAACATTTCTCAAAGAGCTGGAGCAAACAATCCTAAAATTCATATGGAACCAGAAGAGACCCCAAATTGCTAAGGAAATGTTGAAAAAGAAAGCCAAAACTAGGGGCATCACGTTGCCTGATTTCAAGCTTTATTACAAAGTTGTGATCACCAAGACAGAATAGTACTGGCACAAAAACAGACACATAGAGCAGTGGAACACAGTAGAGATGCAGATATGGACCCACAACTCTATTGTCAAATAATCTTCGACAAAGCAGGAAAAAACATACAGTAGAAAAAAGACAATCTCTTCAATAAATGGTGCTGGGAAAAATTGGACAGCCAAGTAGAGAAGAATGAAACTTGACCATTCTCTTACACCATACACAAAGATAAACTAGAAATAGATTAAAATATAAACCTCAACATGAGGCAGGAATCTATCAAAATCCTAGAGGGAACATAGACAGTAACCTCTTCAACATCGGCCACAGCAGCTTCTTTCAAGATATGTCTCCAAAGGGAAAGGAAACAAAAGTGAAAATGAATTTTTGGAACTTTATCAAGATCAAAAGCTTCTGCATAGCAAAGGAAACAGTCAACAAAACAAAGAGGCGACCCATGGAATGGGAGAAGATACTTGCATATGACACTACAGACAATGGGCTGATGTCCAAGATCTATAAAGAACTCCTCAAACTCAACACAAGACAGATAATCATGTCAAAAAAAATGAGCAGAAGACATAAACAGACACTTCTCCAAAGAAGACACACAAATAGCTAACAGATATGAAAAAATGTTCATCATTAGCCATCAGGAAGATTCAAATCAAAACCACATTGAGATACCACCTTACACCAGTTAGAATGGCCAACATCAACAAGACAGTAAACAACAAATGTTGGAGAGGATGTGGAGAAAGGGGAACCCTCTACACTGTAGATGGGAATGCAAGTTGTTGCAGTCACTTTTGAAAATAGTGTGGAGATTCCTTAAGAAATTGAAAACAAAGCTACCCTATGACCCTGCAATTGCACTACTGGGTATTTACCCCAAAGATACAGATGTAGTGAAAAAAAGGGCCACCTATATCCCAATGTTCATAGCAGCAAAGACCACAGCCACCAAACTGTGGAAAAAACCAAGATGCCCTTCAACGGATGAATGGATAAGAAAAGATATGGCCCAGATATACAATGGAGTATTATGCCTCAATCAGAAAAGGATGAAAACCCAACTTTTGAATCAACATAGATGGGACTGGAGGAGATTATGCTGAGTGAAATAAGGCAAGCAGAGAGAGTCAGTTATCATATGGTTTCAAGTACTTATGGGGCATAAAGAATAACACGGAGGACATTGGGAGATGGAGAGAAGTGAGTTGGGGGAAATCAGAGGGAGAGACAAACTGTGAGAGACTGTGGACTCTGAGAAACAAACAGGGTTTTGGAGGGGAGGGAGTGGTGGGTTGGGTGAGCCAGGTGGTGGGTGATAAGTAGGGCATGTATTGCGTAGAGCACTGGGTGTGGTATATAAATGATGAATCTTGAAATATTGAAAAAAAATAAAATAAAATTATAAATAAATAAATAAACAGATAGGTAAAGTGAGGGGGTGGAAAACCATTTACCATGCTAAAAGACAATAAAAGAAAGCTGGGTTAGCAATCCTTATATCAGATAAATTAGATTTTAAGCCAAAGACTATAATAAGAGATAAAGGACACTATATCATACTTAAAGGGTCTGTCCAACAAGAAGATCTAACAATTTTAAATATCTATGCCCCTAACATGGGAGCAGCCAATTATATAAACCAATTAATAACAAAATCAAAGAAACACATTGACAATAATACAGTAATAGTAGGGGACTTTTAACACCACCACCACTCCCCACTGAAATGGGCAGATCATCTAAGCAAAAGATCAACAAAGAAATACAGGCTTTAAATGATACACTGGACCAGGTGGACATCACAGCTATATTCAGAACATTCTGTTGCAAAGCAACAGAACACACATTCTTCTCTAGTGCACATGGAACATTCTCCAGAATAGATCACATCCTGGGTCACAAATCAGGTCTCAGCTGGTACCAAAAGATTGGATCATTCCCTGCATATTTTCATACCACAATGCTCTAAAGCTAGAACTCAATCAAAAGAGGAAAGTTGGAAAGAACTCAAACACATGGAGGCTAAAGAGCATCCTACTAAAGAATGAATGGGTCAAGGGAATTAAAGAAAAATTTTTAAAAATCATGAAAATGAAAACATATCTGTTCAAAATCTTTGGGACACAGCAAAGGCAGTTCTGAGAGGTAATTATATAGTGTTACAAGCCTTTCTCAAGAAACAAGAAAGGTCTCAAGTACACAACCGAACCTTAAACCTAAAGGAGCTGGAAAAAGAACAGCAAATAAAGCCTAAACCCAGCAGGAGAAGAGAAATAACAAAGAGCAGAGCACAAATCAATGAAATAGTAACCAAAAGAATAACAGAACAAATCAACGAAACTAGAAGCTGGTTCCTTGGAAGAATTAATAAAACTGATAAGCCCCTGGCCAGACTTATCAAAAAGAAAAGAGAAAGGACCCAAATTAATAAAATCATGAATAAAAGAGAGATCACAACCAATACCGAAGAACTATAAACAATTATGAGAATATATTATGAGCAACTATACGCCAGCAAATTTGACAATCTGGAAGAAATGGATGCTTTCCTAGAGATCAAAACTGAACTAGGAAGAAGTAGAAAACCTGAACAGACCCATAACGGGTAAGGAGATTGAAGCAGTCATCAAAAATCTTCCAGCAATAAGATCCCAGGGCCAGACAGCTTTCCAGGGGAATTTTACCAAACATTTAAAGAAGAATTAATACCTATTCTTCTGAAACTGTTCCAAAAAATAGAAATGGAAGGAAAACTTCCAAACTCATTTTATGAGGCCTGCATGATCTTGTTCCCAAAACCAGACAATGACCCCATCAAAAAGGAGAATTACAGGCCAATATCCTTGATGAAAATGGATGCAAAAATTCTCACCAAAATACTAGCCATCAGGACCCAACAGTACATTAAACAATTATTCACCACTACCAAGTGGGCTTTATTCCTGGGCTGCAAGGTTGGTTCAACATCCATAAATCAATCAATGTGATACAATATATTTAATAAAAGAAAGGACAAGAACCATACGATACTCTCAATAGATTCAGAAAAAGCATTTGACAAAGTACAGCATCCCTTCTGGATTAAAACTCTTTATAGTGTAGGGATAGAGGGTACATACATCAATATCATAAATGTCATCTATGAAAAAAAATTCATAGTAAATATAATTATTAATGGGGAAAAACTCAGAACTTTTCTCCTAAGGTCAGGAACAAAGCAGGGCTATCCACTATCACCACTGCTATTCAGCATAGTACTGGAAGTCCATGCCCCAGCATTCAGATAACAAAAAGAAATAAAAGGCATCTGAATCAGCAAAGAAGAAGTCAAACTCTCACTCTTCGCAGATGACATGATACTTTATGTGGAAAAACTCAAAAGACTTGACTCCGAAATTGCTAGAACTCATACAGGAATTCAGTAAAGCATCAGATATAAAACCAATGCACAGAAAGCAGTTGCATTACTTTACACCAACTACAGGACAGAAGAAAGAGAAATTAAGGAGTCAATCCCATTTACAATTGTACCCAAAACCATAAGATACCTAGGAATAAACCTAACCAAAGAGGCAAAGAATCTATACTCAGAAAACTATACTCACGAAAGAAATTGAGGAAGACACAAAGAAATGGAAAAACATTCCATATTCATGGACTGGAAGAACAAATATTGTGAAAATACCTATGCCGCCTGAAGCAATCTAAACATTTAACACAATCCCTATCAAAAACCATCAATTTTTTTCCAAATAAATGGAAAAAATAATCTTAAAATGTATATGGAGCCAGAAAAGACCCCCAAATAGCCAGAGGAATGTTGAAAAAGAAAGTCAAAGCTGGTGGCATCACAATTCCAGACTTCAAATTCTATTACAAAGTTGTAATCATCAAAACTGGCACAAAAACAGACACATAGACCAATGGAACAGACTAGAGAGCCCAGAAATAGACCCTCAACTCTATTGTCAACTAATCTTTGACAATGGAGGAAAGAATATCCAATGGAAAGAAGACAGTCTCTTCAACAAATGGTGTTGGTAAAATTGGACAGTCATGTACAGAAGAATGGAACTGTACCATTTCCTTACACCACACACAAAAGTAGACTCAAAATGGATGAAAGACCTCAATGTGAGACAGAAATCCATCAAAATCCTTGAAGAAAATATAGGCAGCAACCTCTTCAACCTCAGCCACAGCAACTTCTTCCTAGAAACATCGCCAAAGACAAGGGAAGCAAGGGCAAAAATGAACTCTTGGGACTTCATCAAGATCAAAAGCTTTTCCACAGCAAAGGAACCAGTCAATGAAACCAAAAGACAGCTGACAGAATGGGAGAAGATATTCGCAAATGACATACAAGATAAAGGGTTAGTATCCAAAATCTATAAAGAACTAATCAATCTCAACACCCAAAGGACAAATAATCCAGTCAATAAATGGGCAGAGGACATGAACAGACATTTCTGCAAAGAAGACATCCAAATGGCCAATAGACACATGAAAAAGTGCTCCACATCACTCGGAATTAGGGAAATACAAATAAAAACCACAATGAGATACCACATCACACCAGTCAGAATGGCTAAAATTAACAAGTCAGGGAATGACAGATGTTGGAAAGGATGTGGAGAAAGGGGTACCCTCCTACAACATTCCCTCCTGTTGGTAGGATTGCAAGCTGGTCCAGCCACTCTGGAAAACATCATGGAAGTTTCTCAAAAAGTTGAAAATAGAGCTACCCTACGACCCAGCAATCGCACTCCTGGGTAGTAACCATAAAGATAGAAAAGTAGTGATCTGAAGGGCTTGTGCACCCAAATGTTTATAGCAGCAATGTCCACAATAGCCAAACTATGGAAAGAACCTAGATGCCCATCAACAGTGAATGGATAAAGAAGAAGTGGTATGTATATACAATGGAATACTATGCAGCCATCAAAAGAAATGAAATCTTGCCATTTGCAATGACATGGATGGAGCTAGAGGGTATTATGCTGAGCGAAGTAAGTCAATCAGAGAAAGACAATTATTATATGATCTCTCTGATATGAGGAATTTGAGAGGCAGGGCAGGGGGTTGTGGGGGGTAAGGAAGGAAAAAATGAAACAAGATGGGATTGGGACAGCCATAAGAGACTCTTAATCACACTGAGGGTTGCTGGGGGATGGGAGAGTAGAGATGGGGTGTTGGGGTTATGGACTTTGGGGAGGGTCTGTGCTATGGTGAGTGCTTTGAAATGTATATAAGCCTGATGATTCACAGACATGTACCCCTGGGGCAAATAATACATTATATGTTAATAAAAAAAAAAAAAAAGAATCAGTGTTCTGGACTTCTTGTTAATCACTCCCACCCTTAGGAATTTCTAATATTCATGAAACGTAGGCTAGAAATGATGGAAACAATAACAGAAGTGTAAGAATAGCTAAAGAAAATGAGTGCATTTAGGAAGCCTTATCAAAAGTGGAAAATGTTCTTTCCTTTCATCAATTCATGGGATTCTAGCAAACCGTCTGCCAACTTACATGTTTTCACCACATTTATCTTTCAGTGGGGCTTACTGCATTCCCACTGATTAAACTGTTGGACATGCTTACAAGATTGTGAAATCAAGACCTGTTTCTGTTGCTCAAGTTTACAATCAAAGGAACAAAAGCAAAACTAAGTTCTTTACACAGGACTGGCAAATTCAGGGAAGATCTGAGACGTACCCATTCTGAAAACCTTGAGTGAAGATTTTGTTGCAAAGAAGGAAGGGATGGCAATGAGATGGGTGTTGGTATTTAGGCTTCAAAGGTCTGGAGCCATTCCTATATTATGAATACTGACAGCCATTTGGGTCTATTCTTCTACAAAAATACATTCTGCCTTTTGGAAGGAAAACACAATGATCTTCAGCTCACTGAATTAATCACAGCACACTCTCATCCCACAAGCACTCTTCATCATGTTATCATCCAGAGACAGCATGGGGCTTTGGAAATAATGAGTTCCCTGATACAGCTCCATAAAACTGATACGTTCTCTGTGCCATATAAACACATCCAAAGCAACCCAGCCAAGTCATTCCCCCATGCTGCATTCTGTCCCTCTCAGAAAAGGGAATTATTGCTGTTTTTGCAGTGACTTTTTGATCTTTATAGTAAGTTTAAGAGGCAAAAGTTCTGCTTCCAGGAATGAGTTCTTCGGGGTGTGTGCAGCCATCACACTTGAATACGGAACATACATGGAATCCACATAGACTGAACTACCTTATTCATCACCATATTGGAATGGGAAAGTGACTGCAAAGTTCTTCATACAAAGCTTACTACACAATGAAAATCCAACAAATCTTGGCTATTATTTGATTATTGTTAGTGTTTCACAGCGCTCCCTCTGACATTAACCCTCGAAAGAAACACATTTGTGAAATCATAGGTAGAGGTAACTAAATCTTGAGAAGTCTATCAGCTTATAAGCCAACAAGCAGAATAAAAGAGGGGGAGAATTTTTTTTTTTAATAAGGAAAAAGGAATCTAAGATTTCACAACCTCTCTTTCTGATTCATTTTAATGTTTAATAACCCTGTCAGGAAATTTCTCAATTACTCTAACCTAACTACCTCATACAGCAATTTAAGTTTATTTCCTCATGTTCTGGCTTCAATGGAGATAGTGAACAGATGGTTGCTATCCTTTGCATAATAATAACTTTTAAAATGGTTTATGGGTTCTTAAACTTAGTAAATCTTTCCTTGATTATTTTCTTCACCTCCACAAATAGGTCTAGTGCATTAAACATCATCAGTAGCGCTATGTTTGAAAACAGTAGTCAACTAGTAAATATCAAGGAAAATATGTCCATCATAATTAATGTGCACAAAACATCCTCAAATTTGTCTATTTTAAGCAAGAACCTGTATACACCACACATGAGCAGGACCACAAGTGCTTTCTTTGAAAATCTCTTTGAAGAAGAGTTCTAAGAACTACAAACAAATCAAATCAAGAAAATTCTTAAGTAACCAGCAGAATAACTTCAGTAAAAAAAAAAAAAAATGAAAATAATAAAGATCAGTTTTGCCATATTTTTAACTCATGTTTGAATTAAGTGGGATCTGAATAGCATTAGACTAAATAACCTAGACTAATATTAACTTCAGAACAAATTATAGAGATTTATATTTTAAAGAAACAAAACAAAATTCTAGATAGGAAAATAACACACATCATCAAAGAAACTTTGATAAGACTGATGAGCAGACACCTGTTAACTCAGCTAACAAGTTTTGAAAATACATTATGGGCAGAGTAGAAAAAACAGAAATTTTTACTAAAAAGTATGGTGTCTGAAACATGGAGAGTTGGTGCATTTTTGCATATATTTTAAGAGTGAAAGATTTCTGGCATCAAAGGACAGTTTACTTATCTCCATGTTCAAGAACTGAATTTTATCATTTTGGTTATTTGTCATTTTATGTTTCTCCTTCTTGGGTGTGTGCTTCTTTTCTCCCCATTGAATTTGTTTTTGACAGCCTCTCTTTTTCTCACTTTCAAACATTTCCAAAAACTTTGAGCTTTAAAAAAAACTATTCCATTATTAAAATCACATTCTATCACTGTTAACCAATCCCTTGTGTTCTGGAAATTATAATAACTCAATCTAAAAGGTGTGAATAGCTTTTTGTCTCCTTCAGGCTCTGGGATAAAGTGTTGATGCTTTATGAGTCTGATCTCATTTTTATCTGAATTAGGCAAACATGTACACAGAACTGAGCATCACATATTTTCCTGACTTGTTTTTCTACAGATTTATATTTACTCAAATCCAACATACTGTTTCCTAGAAAATAGTCCATTAAATTTCAGCCTATTTTCAGGAAAACTTAATCCACTTGTATGATTCTGCTGTGGATCATCTTACAAAGTAACTTAAAAACCAAATTTAATTTATTTAAATGGGAGTTAAATTCTTTTCTAAAACATAAATATATCCTCTCTCATTTAAATAAATGTCCAGGGATGCCTGGGTGGCTCAGCTGGTTAAGTGACTGCCTTTGGCTCGGGTCATGATCCCAGGGTCCTGAGATCAACTCCCACATCGGGCTCCTTGCTCAGCGAGAAGCCTGGTTCTCTCTCTGCCTCTGCCTGATGCTCTGCCAGCTTGTGCGCTCTCTCTTTCTCTCTGACAAATGAATAAATAAAATCTTTTTAAAAACAAATAAATAAATAAATGTCCATCTCACATGTGTGAGATTTGTTATTAAGAACCCAGGGACACCTGGTTGGCTCAGTGGGTTAAGCCTCTGCCTTCAGCTCAGGTCATGATCTCAGGGTCCTGAGATCGAGCCCCAAGTCAGGCTCTCTGCTAAGTGGGGAGCCTACTTCCCCTCTCTCTCTGACTGCCTCTCTGCCTACTTCTGATCTCTCTCTCTGTCAAATAAGTAAATAAAATTAAAAAAAAAAAAAGAAAAGAAAAGAAAAAAAAGAACCCACAGCAGAGCACCAACATATCCATGTTTTTGGTAGCAGAGAACATCAACTGTTTTCCTAATTCCTGCATATTTTGCTTTTTGAGTTGTCCTACAACCACACTCTGCAAAAGTAGAATTTTCCTTCATTAGTGTAAATAGGCAAACTATGTCAAAACCCTATTTTATTTTAGATAAAGAATTTAAAATTAACTCAAAAGTAGTCTTCTTTTAAGTCCCACATTACAGTAGATCTTTCATTTGACAATATTCATGATACATTGAAATACAAAAACCATGCATATAAAAACCACAGATTTAATTTTCAATATGAAAACCGTGGATTTAATTTTTTTAATTACTTTGTAAAATTGGTTTTTTAATCTCTCCACTGGAAGACCCCAGATTCCATAGAGGTGAGAAACATGTCTCTCTTAATCACTCGTCTATTATTGCATAAAGGAAATATTTATGAAAGGAATTCATGGACTTCAAGTTTCTGATATCCAGTTAAAACTGGGAATAATCTATTATGGCTCTAACAAATAGCCTTTAAAATTTTTGATCTATTGCACTAAATTCAAATTCCTCTGGACCACTAATACTCACTATTTCAGCTTTGTTGTTGAACACAATTCCAGTAGGTATAGAGAAAGTGAGGATAGTTTTCTCTGGTTCTTTGAACACTTCAATAAATGACAATAAATGACAGAAACTAACTATCCTGATGGACTATCCTGATAGTCTCCTTTATTTTAAACAATTGAAAATGGTTGGATGACAGCTCTATCATAGAATAGAGTTAGTCCATAAAGCATTTTACTATGAAATGATTTTGTGGTGCTAATCATATCCCTGGAGATGGTTATATAAAGAAACTTCTTCAATAAATTAAAAGAAAGCAGATGCTTCGCTTGCCCTTACATGCCAGAATTATAAAGGCATTCTATTATATAAATTGTGCATCAATTTATGTTCATTGTATCCAAGACAGTGTAAAACTAATTATGGGGCAAATCCCTGGAGCTCTTTAGCTTTCATCTTCCCTTCAGGACCAATTACATAAAGAAAATGAGCTCCCATAAATATTTTTGGCTCATCTCATCTCGCATTTGGTTTTAGTGAACATGAATATTTACTTTACTTGGACTTGTCCATTTTTGAACAAGGTATCCTGCTCCCAAAAGTATTTATTAGGATTCTGGCCCACTGACCAAAAAAAACAAAAACAAAAACAAAACAAAACAAAAAAAACAGATGTTAGAATCATGCCTGAATAACAGTTATGCAAAACTATCTGACTGTTGGAGGACAACTCACACAGGGTAATATCCACAAAATGTTTCTCTCTGTTTCTTTAAACTCAAATAGTACTGCAAAAGTTCCAAATATCTGGTGGGCTAGAGCCCTAATGTTCTAATTCTACTGAAACATATTAATGGGTCATCCTTTCTCATCAATGTCAGTTAATCAATCTGGAGAGAGATGTTGATCACATGGAGTTGCCATAATTATAGAAATCTTCACACTTCTATAATATTAACAGAAAAATAAGGAGCATCCAAGATATTTACGTAAATTTGTTTAAAGGGCGTTTTAAGTATGGATGACTGCTTTCCTTGACAACTCTAATAAAGCTTTCGAAAGCAAGGCAATCCAAATCACCCGTGGCTTTGATTGTTTAATACACAGTAAAAGGCTTCACTAGCCTCTCCACTGAATGATTTGACAAAATAAAACTCTCGATTTGAACCATATTACATGGTTTATTAGGCAGAAAATGCCAAGAGCAGAAGGCGATCATCAGATGCGGGATTCCTAAAGCAAATTTACTGGAACTGTTAGTAAATTTACTGGATCATCGCTTTTGGAATTCCACATAAATAATGCCGATCACTGTATTTAGAAAAACGGTGTTACCCTAAATGCAATGTCAAAGAATGATAACAAAATGCTCCCAGATACTGCTTTTGCTGACAATGCCGTGACTTTGCTTTAGCTTTTCCTTTCAGATCCAGAAAAATGTGATTCAATCCTTATTTAAATAAAACGCATGGCATGGCTTTTCAAAAACAGTCACGGAAAATTGCTTTTGGAAAGCCAAATAGAGGATACACATCCACTTGCATCCGTTTATACATAGCCACCACAGGTTGCAGTTCCACATCTAGTTTCCATCTGCTTTTCAGCCGAAAGTGCTTATGAATAGCAAATACCCAACAGTAGGAAGTTGCTGCCATCTACAGGCTTCTAAGAACTTTATCCTAACTCTATGAATATTTTCCTGAAATCAAAGGACCAAGAGCCTCTATGGGTGAACAGATTTGATACATGAACCTATAATTACCTAAAAAAGAAGAAATGAGAAAGCTCCCTGTTAGAATCCTTCTGGATGCTCTCTGAAATTTCCTCAAATTAGCTGGACTTTATCTTTTAAACCAGGATATGTTTAACTTTTTTAAAGTATTTAAAACCTAAAATAATTTCAGAAATTTTCTTATACCAAGTGGCATATAAACAGCAATAAATATTTCTGACTACATTATCCATATTTTCACAGCAGTCTTAATCATCATCCAAATAACTGTTTTCCTCTTATAATGGCCTAATTAGTAACTTATAAATTAATATTAAGTGCAATGTGGCAAAATGATGAACAAAATCTGTACTCAGAGGACTCATCTTCAAATTCTTCACTGGTATGACACTGGACAAGTAACTTGGCAACCCTGTGCCTCAGTTTCTTCATCATTAAAGTGGAGAGACTACATAAGCCATAAGCGTATTATAACTTTTTTTTTAAAATTCATAATAACATATGTAACATAATAACATAAATAACAGTCATGGGCATTTAGCTCATTAAATGTTAACCTTATCATAGTAAAAGTTACACATGCAAAAGTAATGAACAGAATTTATTACTTTATTATCTCTCAGTGTATACATAAATTTGTATATTTTATATATAGGTAGTATGTACATTCCTATATGTCAACACACTAGGTAAAGTCAAAGTATTTATCCCAATGGTTCTCAAACCTGAATAAGCATTGGAATCTCATTGGAAGCTGTTAAAAAATCATAAACATCTCAACTTTATTCCTAGAGATTATGATGTTAATTTTTTCAAAGCTTCCCAAGTGATTCAGTTGTGTGGCCAAAGTTGAGAACCAGTGTTATATATTTAGTTGTGTGTTTCTATTAAACAACATAATGAAAATTAAAATATGGATGAATTCTTTCAACCATGCTCATGATTTGAAAATTTGTTACGATATTCATCAATGGTATAGCAACTTTATCATGCCCCGTATACTCCCTTTCAGTTATGTCTATGTTGAAAACATTTATTTACAAAATGAACATTTTCATAGCTGTTAACAGACTTTGACAGTGGGTTGAAAAAAATAAATCACATTTGTTTTTACTACGAGCAACACCACCAGTGACAAATCTATAATTAAAGTATAAGCAATATTTGGTTTAGGCATTTAAATTTGTTAGTTTGTCACTTAAAAAATAGGGAGATTTCTGTAAGCCTGATTCTTTAGTAAGTTACCCTTTGCAAAATTGTAATAAAGACTAAAAAATTCTATATTTGTAATCTGATAACATGGGACACATGAAAAATGAAAGCAAAGAAGTCATTATAGATCAAAGAGGTAAGCATTTTACTTTTCTGTAAGTATATTTTGAATTTGAATCAATAACAAGATAATATTTACAGAGATTGTGTCTTATCTTGATTAGGTAGCAAGGAATCAACACAAATGTTTATTACTTTTTTAAAAAATAACTGCAGGTTTACATTTCTTTATTCACTGCTTCATACCATAATAATTACTCAGAATATAAAGATTTTTTTGTATTATAACTGCATGTCTTAGTTGCTTGGATAAAATGGATACTTCAGCATGGATAAAATGATACTCTTACTTACAGTGTGAATATGCAAACAGTAACAAATAAGTATCTTTCACTAGCAACTTCAATATTAAAGTGAAGATTTTTAGCAGATGATTTCCTATTTGCAATGCAGGGATCACCTAACAAATACTGGCTTATTTTTAGAGTGTAAACAGATTTTTCCCTACTTCTTCCTAGAGTATACATCCTCATATGGTTTATTTAGTCTGCTGATACATAACTCAGATGTAAAAATTACAAAAATGAAACTATTTCACTCAAAGTAGCAAATAAAACAACACAGGGAGAAAAGTAAGCTTCTCAACTGTGAGCAACCTATAAAGCATGGCATAATTACTTACATTTTGTGTGAACTTAATGCACTAAACACACCAATAAAAGTAATAAGTACTGTAGAACAGGTCTATACTCTAAACTAGATGAACAATAGAGGGAGAATTTGCCCTAATAATAATAATTATTATTATAATTATAATAATAATAAACCTACCTCTGTTCTTTATACACCTTAATGCTACAAACTGTAAAAAGCTAAAATCAATAAGAACTGACTCAAAATGAGTAAGTCTCAAAACTTATAATGGTTAATAATATTATAAATATTTATAAAGAATAAAGATGAAATAGCTATAATTTTGACTATTTGAATATAAAGCCATATGATGACAGAGATTAGGCAGAGTTATTTTGGTGTGAAAATGATAGAATTCTAGGGATCTAGTCATGATAAGACCACCTAGTCCATACTTCTCAACCTTTTAAAGATACGATCATTTTTAAGAAATAATAATGATAACTAATAGTTGTGGATATATGTATTAGAAACTTACCACATGCCACATATTGCTGTATGTGTTATAAGGTAGTTTTTATATCTCAGCCTTTCAGAGGAAGAATATGAGAAACAGGGAGGTTGAGTAACTTGCTTAATTTCCTGGCCTAGCCAGAAACCAAACCCAAGGAGTCAGCTTCGAAGTCCAGACTGGCACTAGCTACAAGATATGGCAGTAAAAAACAAAAATATGTCCTCTCCCAATATTTCAACTTTAAAAATAGGTTTTTAATTTTTCTAAGAATGTTATAAGATTTAATATACCTTTTGATACAATTACACATGTGCAAGATTTTTTTTTTTAAGATTTTATTTATTTATTTGACAGGGAGAGAGAGAGCACATGTAGGCAGAGAAGCAGGCAGAGAGAGAAGGGGAAGCAGGCTCCCTGCTGAGCAGAGAGACCAATGCAGGGCTCGATCCCGGGACTCTGAGATCATGACCCCAGGACTCTCAGATCATGACCTGAACTGAAGGAAGAGGCTTAATCCACTGAGCCACCCAGGCTCCCCCATGTGCAAGATTCTGATACTTCTCCCTTTTCCCTTACTCTCAGGGATAAAAATCATGGCTCTTGTCCTACCTTCTTATATTATAGATTCATACCTTTAGGAATATTTCTTAAACACCTTTTTGGGTGATGGACCAAATACAATCTTCTACTCAATGATGCTTTCAAAAATAAAATGAGTAAAAGTGTTAAATTTAATAAAAGATGGGTAAATGATTTGATAATTCGAAAACTATCAGAACACTTCAAGATAGAAATAGTACATTTACCTAAATTCTAAAGAACCTAAATTCTTAAAACCATTTAAATGGTTAAGTAAGATGTTCCAAGTATAATAAAATTATGAGCAAGAGGACAGAGATTTTAAAAAAAAAAAAAGTACATGAGGAACAGGAAGCAAAGAATCCAATTTGCCAAAAAGAAAGAGTATATAAAGGCATATGGGAATAGATAATGTTGAAGGTAGAGGAAGGAGGTTCTGGAAAGTTGGACTCTGTAAACAAGGATGTAAAAGACTAGAGATCAATTTTAGACATGTAAATCTGGTGGCAATGTATAAAACAAATTGGTATCCTGATGAAATACATGTGGAAAGAGAACTGTAAGAATGGCAATGGAAATGCAGCAAACGGGAGGAATGAGAATTACATGTTATACAAATAGAATCCATACATTTTGAGGAACAAGTGAACTAGATGAGTCTAAGAGAACATGAGTTCATGAGACAAATGACTGTGAAGATGAAAAGGCATCAACAAAATTAGTAAACACAGGGGAACATCAGATATGGGAAGGTAGGCCATAATTTCAGTTTGAAAAGCTGAATCTGAAAGGTCAGAAGAGTCAGGAAAAGATATCTAGCAGACATTTGTTAAATGTTCCTTTAAAATTTAAGAGCAAAACCAGGGTTGGGGACACAAATGAAGTGTTATATTGGTTACAGTTTCTTATAAAATTGGATGTAAGAGGATAATGAGGCAGGGTATACAAAGAAGAATAAAGACTTAAAGCAGGTCCTTGAGAAGCATCTACATTGAAGAGGACAAGAAAAGGAGTAAAAAGGCAGAAGTAGTGATCAAGGAAGGCAGAAATTCAGGTAAGTTGTAATTAGGAAATTAAGGATGGGTATGAGAGTATGTAACAGACAATATCAAAAAGTCTGAGGAAGTCCATTGGATTTGTTAATAAATCAATGACATCCTTCAAAAAAGCATTTGTGGTAAGCAGAATAATGGCTCCTAAAAGATGTCCATATCTAAATTCTTGTAACTTGTAAAAATGTTACCTTACATGGCAAAAGAGATTTTGCAGATGTGATTAAGGATTTTGAGATAGGAAGATTATCCTGCAGTATCCATGTGGGCCTATATGGACTCACCAGTTCCTTACAAGTCTAAGAGGAAAACAGGAAAGCAAGAGGAAGATGTGATGATGGAAGCAGAGTTTGGAGCGATGGGATCACTCACTCTTGGGGTTGGACGACAGGGCACACAAGAAAGAAATGCAAGTGGCCTCTAGAAACTGGAAACCTCTTCTCCCCAAGAATCTCCAGAAGGAACTAGCCCTGTGAACATCTTCACTTTGGCCCCATTAGACCATTTCATATTTCCTCCAAAACTGTAAGATAATAAACGTGTGTGACTGTAAGCCCCAAGTTTGTAGTTATTTGCTATGACAGAAATAAGAAATTATACTTTCAGTTCAGGGGCTGAATTAGTTGCTACTCTTCACATCAACACTTGAGCTCTAGGGTTAAGAAGCCCAAAATTAAATTCCAACAGTACAAATTATTTGAGTTTTCCATGCTTCAGTTCCCTTGTTTGTAAATTTAGAGTAATAATAGTAGCTACCTCACAGAGTTGTTGGGAACATATGAATACATAAAGGAGATGACACATGTAAAATATTTATGATTAGTGTCCAGCATATAGCATGGGCTCAATAAATGTTAATTATTGTCATATCATATAATGAAGGATTAAGGAATATCCTAGGTAGTGTAAAGCAGTAAGACAGTGAAACCTAGAGAAAGTGGAGATCTGTGGGAACTCTAGGTCATACGGCTGCTTTGAACTGATTCATGTCGTAGTCTCAGTTGTGTTGACCCTTGGGACAAAAGCTGTTGCCCTATATCACATTATTTGTGGCAAAGACAACTATCTGACCCTTTCACTTTAGTAATAGAACCCTTGCATTTTTCCTGGAACAGGGTCACACAACTAGAGACTATCTTTCACATCTTTCCTTAGAGACAGATGTCCCCATAGGACTACATGCAATCAGTGAGATATAGATAGAACTGAAACATGCCAGCTATGGGTCAGTCATCTAAAAGGAAGATGCTAGATCTCTACTTTCTCCTTCCCTTTTCTTAAGCTAGGACACAGACAAGGTGCTAGTAAAGCATCTCTAATCATGTTAGAGAAGACATCATTCTAAAGGACAGTGGACAAAAAAATGAAAAGAAATTAAACTCCTAGAAAAGAAATTAAACTCCTCATTGAACAGGGTTAACTCCTGCCTTGGACCATTCACCTACTTCTGGAGTAATTATATAAGAGATAATCAACTTCTAGTTTGTTCTGAGCTACTTAATCCATCCTCTATATACTTATACTGTTCCTATAAGTAAATTAATGAAATAGAAGAGAAAAAGGAATGTAGAGCAAAATTAGAGGAACCTGAGGCTTCAGAATGATAAATCTAATCATTACTCTAGACAAAGATTGGAAATCTCTTTTTTGAAGAGTTAATAAAAATAGTAGTAACATTAATTGCAAGCATATTATGTTCCAGGATCTAAGCTAAGTTTCATACATTGTCCCATTTAAGCTCCACTATATCTATAAGGGTAGTCTTAAGTATCCCCATTTTCAGATAAGAAAGCTTAGTCGAAGATATTAAGTAAATTGCACAAGGTCACATAAGTAGCATTGATTTTAACCAAGGCTGGCCTATTTCTACAACCCTAGATCTTAATCATTATATATCCTACCACTTACGCAGGAAGAGTAAACAATAATTTAGCATTTGTGGGTAACTTATGATACTAAGATTTTCTATCACATACACATTTATATTATATCCAAGCAGTTATGATTTTTTTTAATTTCTACTAGAAAATGTATTTTACATAATGACTTCTTCTTTTACCTAAACATTATGGGTATCTGGATGTATATTTAATTGGAAATGTATATTTGAGCTATGCCTTTTATGTGTACATATAATACATAAACACATCAAAAGTGCCAAGGAGTTAATAGTGGGGCTGGCTGGCTTGAGTTGTAAACAAAATGTGCGGGAACATCTGTATAGGATTTAGAACCTAAGCTGGTAATATGCTGCATGCTCAAAGAAGTCAATATTAAGCAAATTATAATTTCAAATTATTATATATTCTTCAAATAGACATTCTTCAATCAGTTACTAAAGATTATTTCTGGAAATTGAAGCCCATCTCCTAATTATATGTTTTGGATCTTGAATGAGACTTCTCAAAAAGATAGATTGTAGCTTTGTTTAAAGACTACCCAGAAATTTCAGTCCTTTTTCTAAAACTTACTATTTCCTTTGAGGATAATATATATATTTGGGCATATAATTTGAGATGTGATTTCTGAACCAGCAGTCAGTTCAGGAAAGGACAGCAAAAACCGATTGTGAATATACTATTGACATTTGGGTCACTATTTAGGAATATAAAAATTCTGCCATAAAAACCATCTCATCAAACCCATATAATGCATTACAAATGGGTTGCATATTTAGTCCTTAGTACTAGATTTAATAGGACTCAAGTATAGGCCCAGTTAAAGAGTTATTAGAATACAGATAATTTCAGGTTTTCAAAGCTTTGTTATTGTAATAGACTTAATATTTGTGTGCCTCAAAATTCATATGATGAAACCTAACCTTCAATATGATGATTAGGGTGCAGGACCTTTGGGATATGATTAGGTCATGAGGGCAGAGCATTCATGAATGGGAGTAATGCCCTCATAAAAAAGACTCGAGAGAACTCCCTTGCCCCTCTGCCATGTGAGAACATAATGAGAAGGCAGCCATCTATGAAGTGGGAAGCAAAAGCACAGCCATGGTCATCATGAAACTCTCAATTCATTGGCAGGGAGGGTAATTTCTATTTAAAATGCTATGAATAAATGTTAAATCAGAGCTTTGATAGGTTTTGTGATGGAAACATACATACCATTATGATAGTTTAAAACATGAAGACATAATACAGCCCATGATAACAGATTGAACTTCTCTAAGTGAGAAATGTATCAGCTGTATCTTGAAAAATTAAAGGAAGTTACCAGAGGGGAGACGAGTGTGCAGGTTATAGGACTGTATGGGAGAAGAAGGGAACATTCAAGAAACTGAAAGAAAACCAGTGTGGAACTTGGGACAAAATGAAGTTGGAGTGGGAGGCAGAGCCAGAATTGGCAGGGCTTTATACACCATGTTAATGATTTTAATCGCTGTCTTGGGAACAACAGGAAGCCAATGAAAGGTTTTAACTAAGGACTGACAGGGTAACAAAACAATTTTCTGACTGCATGATGAAATTTGAAGGGGATCAGAATGGATAAAGGGAGAGCAGTCTGAAAGTCTATCAGTTCAGGTCCTCCAAGAAACATGCCAAGATGGACGTAGAAACACAAGGAATTTATTGAGGGTAATTCATGTGGGAAAAAAGGAGGGGGTAGCTGGAATACCCAGAAAAAGATTTTGAACTGCAATTTAAGTCTGAAACCTGTGAAAGAGAAATGTCAGCAAGAAGGGTTGGATAGGAAGAAACTTAGAGTGATAAGCTGCTTTGACAAAGTCTTACTCACACCAACAAAGACCTTCAGTGCAAAGGCTGCTCACAGAGGAGTTTCACACTGCACACTGGTCATAACAGACAAGTCCAACCACCCCTTCTGTAATTCGTCATTGGCCAAGGCTGCTAGAGGTCAATCCTGGAGTCAACAGCAGTTAATTGTACTCTTCTGAGGATTACCTCTATCACAGTAAGGAGTTGACTTAAAAATCCTGGTAAGAGATGAGGTAGGTGGTTTTGAAAATAGAGGTGAGGCCAAAAATGATGAATAGGAGTAGAAATGAATATGAATGAAAGGACAACATTAAGAAAGCTCTTGTGTATCAGAGAGAGATAATTATCATATGATTCCACAAATATGAGGAATTTAAGAAACAAAACAGAGGATCATAGGGGAGGGAGGGAAAAATAAAACAAGATGAAATCAGAGGGAAAAAAGCGTAAGAGACTTAACTATAGGAAACAAACTGAGGGTTGCTGGAGGGGGAGTGGAGTAGGTGGGAGATGGTCATTAAGGAGGGCACATAATGTAATGAGCACTGGGTGTTATATACAACTGATGAATCACTGAACTCTACCTCTGAAACTAACAATACACCATATGTTAATTAGTTAAATTTAAATTTAAAAATTTTTTTTAAAAAGAAACTTCTTGGATATCTGGTTTGCACAACTTGGCAAATGATACTTGATTCTCTGAGACACAGAACCTTGAAAAATGGTCAAAGTGTCTGTGTTAGATAGTTAGTTAATTAATTAGTGGTGGGGATGCTTAGGAAAGATAATAAATTTGATTTCGAATATGTTGGAATGAGATGCGTTGAGAGGCACTCAAACAAAGATGGCCAGCATATTAAGTGATAGGCAGATATAAGATTGATGAGGATCAAATACAAGAATAAAAACAAGAAAAGAACAAGAATGAAGCCTTGAAAAAGTTTAGAAATTGATGGACAGAGGAGAAACCCAGGAAAAAAAGCAAATAAAGTCAAATGTGAATGATTATTGGATTTGCTTAAAATAAAGCATTTAAAAGAATATGTCATTGGGAATGTAAAGAATGGGAAATGTCAAAGAAATGGCACTTTAAGTAAGGAAAGATAAACTGAAGTTTTGCCTCTCATTGTCTTTAAAATATTGTCAAAATTTAAGGAGAACCAATTTCAAAGCAAAATTGCAAAACAAAACAAACAAACAAAAAAAAACTGTCCATGCCTTTTCTGGAAAGTAAAGGAACAAAAAGCCTTCCTCAATTTGTAGGAAGAATAGAAACTTAAGGAACTCAAGTAACAAAATGTTAACTAGCTGCTAACAAGAGTTTTGCCAAGAAAATGTAGATATAACTTTTCTTTCTTTTCTTAATTCTTTCAGTGATTCAATATAAGAAAGTCTTGGTGGAGGCACTGAGACACCCAGGGAGTCCCAAAGCCAAAGAGATAAATAAATGTGACCTAGAAAATGTGATAGCAAGTTAGGATTTAGTGCATCTCCTAAAGCCAAGGAAGCATCCCTTGAGATTTCCAGAACTTGAGGCAAATTATATTTTGGAGAGGAAAATATGTTAAACTTGATTTCAAGACATGCCCCTTTGAAGAAATTCTGTTGGGTTGATAGCAGTAGAGCATGATGACCAGTAAAGCAGTCATGTCATGCATGCTTTTTACTTACTTGGGTTATGTGTAAAAGGAAGCTGATAAAAGATTCTCATCCTTTATTTTAATGTGAGAGTATAAATGTGTCTGCTGTGTTTAAAACTGGGTTTCTAGTCATAAATATTCCTTGCTGGTAAGCATGTTTTTTTCTTTCCAAAGTGTTTATCTCAAAGCCTGTAGACATGTTTCAGAACATGTCAGCAGGTTCTGAAATGCATTAACTTGGAACTATATGACTCATAAAAGATTATATATCTAGGGGCACCTGGGTGGCTCAGTGGGTTAAAGCCTCTGCCTTCGGCTCATGTCATGATCCCGAGTCCTGGGATCAAGTCCCGCATCGCATCGGGCTTTCTGCTCAGCAGGGAGCCTGCTTCCTCCTCTCTCTCTGCCTTCCTCTCAGCCTACTTGGGATCTCTGTCTGTCAAATAAATAAATAAAATCTTTTTTTTAAAAAAAAAAGTTTATACATCTAGTCATTTAATGAGTATAACATTAATTGTAACCAGTTTTAATATGGCTGATTTATCTGCTGATAGTAGTAGTCCTGGTGTCCACAGTATAGTCACAGTACTCAAGACTTTGGTCAGCATGCAAACCTGATCCACCAAATTGAAACTGAGAACCAACTCCCTACATCTCTCTAGAGTGTGTTGAGCTGGCTTCAGACCATAAAGTGACACCAATATGATGTAAGACAACATGAGCAGAGATCATAAGACACACTGGCTAGCAGTGAACAGACGCTAAGACAGAAAGAAAGACTGACCAATCCTTGGACCAGAGGGGTAAGCTGTCCACCCCATTTCCCTTGCTTGCTCACAGTTTCAGCTTAGCTTACGAGAAGGAATAAATAAATGAAAGTTGTGACTGTTAAGTGAAGTTCATGGCCAGTTTCTCTTCATGCTGCCTCCACACTGACATCTGGAACCCAGATCTTCTTGTTGACCATCATATGATCTCTCTGATATGAGGAATTTGTGAGGCAGGGTGGAGGGTTTTGGGGGGTGGAGAAGGAAAAAATCAAACAAAATGGAATGGGAAGGGACACAAACCATAAGAGACTCTTATTCTCACAAAACAAACAGGGTTGCTGAGGGGTGGGGAGGGCGGGCGAGGGTAGTTGGGTTATGGACATTGGAGAGGGTATGTGCTATGGTGAGTGCTGTGAAATGTGTAGGTCTGATGATTCACAGACCTGTACCCCTGGGGCAAATAATATATGTTAATAAAAGTAATTTTTTAAAAAATGTTTCTTAGAGAAATGCATTAGGTCAAAGAAAGAGTGGGATGGGTGGGGGGTGGGGAAAGGGAAAAGAGGGAGGGAGAGAGATCTCCATATTGAATTTGTTCCCCCAACATAAATAAAGCCGTGTTCTTCATCATCCCAGGGAAAGGGAAGTCATGCCAAATGCAAAGAAAACCGAACAAAAACAATTGTCTTGATGACGTATTGGCTATTTGAGGATCCTTAAAAAAGTAACTGGGACTATATGCAATTACATTTCGAGGGCTAACTTTAGTACTAACATTCTACCACCACCATTACTCCTTCCTATTAATATGTCTGCCACTAAATGTATACTGTACATCTGATCGAGTTATAAGGGAAGGTTAGAGGCATTAAATTCTGGCATTAAATTGTATTTTGTCACCCGCAGTTGGCTTATTCCTTTTTCCACAGTTGTCACAGAATAACCTTCTTGCTTAAATTCCCACTCAGTATTTACCATGGATCCCCAAAATTCTAATTACAGTATCTGTGAAAATACAGCTACAATTCTTCTTAAAGAATAATCTTAAAGGTATGCTTTCCAATTTGTTCTAAATATCTTTGTGAGTTGTAAGGAGATTTTATTATAAAGTGTGGAAAGATGATATGACTTCACTAAAATAAAAGAACACAAGTCAATTGCCTGAGAAAGTTCTAAATAAGTAAATAAATTCCTTTTCAAATAAAACAGAAGTCACAGAAATAACAGTGTGGCAAGCTGGAAGAACCCAGGAATATACGTCTAACATTGTTTCAATGTTGCAAAATGATTTCAGTGGGAAAAACTAAACGGATTTTAAAAAATTATTTTATTTAAATACTTTAAAGGTATTTTGTAGGACCTTAATTTTAAATGTTTATGAAAAGAGAGAATAAACTTCTCTAAAATCAGAGAAATATAGAAGAAAAGAGTAGAGGAAAAGAAAAGGGAAAGGGAAGGAAAGGAAAGGAGGGATGCAGAAGGGGAACCAGAAAATCTAAATTCTTATTCAGAGAAAAATATTAACTTCCTAAATTGAATTCTTGTAACTTATAAACTGATTAAAGGAACTTCTAAGGCTTTCCACAACATTGAGATCCTATAAACTATCTTTCAGGTTTGGGGCAATAACCACACCAGGTAATAATAAAATATGGGTATTCATGGAAGAATTCTCTATATTAGATGCTGAACTTTACTGAGATAACAGAGAACATTTAAATCAATTTTTATTGACAAAAAAACTACCTCTATCTGAATGAACTCCAGATTTTGAGAAAGTCTTATTTTATGGAATAGACATGTCATCAAAATGCTATTCCTAAATCTTTTATTTTTCCTAATAGAATCATATTTCTCCACTGTTATAATTTCTAACATGCTTTGTCTTTATCCCATCATTCTTCAATTGGCAGAAAAGCATAACAATTTTGCTTTCAGTTTTTCTGTCAAGAACTTGTCCTAAAGTAAATGATTTATACTTTTAGAACAAAAGAATAGATATCACTTTTTTTTAAAGAAAAAAACTTTTGTGGTGAATATTTTTTATGATACAAAGATCCATGTACCAGAATGGCAGTTGCAAAGAACATTCATCTTACTTTCCAAACTATATTAGCTAGATTGGGGTACCCAATGCTACAATAGCAAATAAACCCCAAGTATTAGTGCCCTAACATTTCCAAGTTTGGGTTTTTTCTTTTAATCATCTCCTGATATTAGTTAGGGAACCCTTAAAAGCATCTCTCTTTCCTGTGGTAACTCAGGGATTCTGGCTTTTTCCATCTCCAGGATTGCTGTGGCAATAGAAAACATAGCTAGAGGTTGTAAAGAACTATTCCAGGTCAGGCCTAAAATTTGCATGCATCAATTAGACACCTGATCTCTGTGTACAAGAAAGCACACAGATATTTGGTAAGGTATTACTCTCTCAGCCACCATTTTTCAGGTTTTATTATTTGCAGATGTACTTTGAAAAGATTCTGCAGCATGATGGAATTCATGCTCTAATAAGTTTCTATTACGTTTCTATGTATACATGTTTGAATACACAGAATATTACTAAACCATACCCTGCCTGACTGAACAGAAAAACTCTCCAAGTTCCCATCTTCCCTCACAATTCCATTAATTGGAAACTTTCTCTCCTCTTCCACCTCTTTTTCTTTCCCTTCCATTAGCTGTTGCCCAGGAAGAATTTCCCTTATCCATTCGCATTTAAGCACAAGGCTAGTCCAAGTTGTGATCTACCATAGAGAAGTTAAATGCAGAAGTTAAAATGCAGGTGACACAGAAGAGGAAGATGGAAATCATTAGCCTCCACTCAACACTCAACTGCCCATTGTTACCAGTAAGACTTCCAACCTCATACTGATTTGGGGGATGAGACTCAGCCTCCCTCCCAACCTCTCAATCTCCCTGGTTACAACAAAGGGAAAGAAAAGCAAGCAGTAGAAGTTTTAGGTCCTGAGAAAAAAAAGTATGTTTTCTGCTTTAAGACCACACCAGGGAAAAACAAGACTCAAGAAATAAATGGCTTTATGGTACACATAAGTAGAAGTGCACCTTTCTGGAGTGCCTGGGTGACTCAGTGGGTTAAAGCCTCTGCCTTTGGTTCAGGTCGTGATCCCAGGGCCCTGGGATCAAGCCCCGCATTAAGCTCTCTGCTCAGCAGGAAGCCTGCTTCCCCCTCTGTCTCTGCCTGCCTCTCTGCCTACTTGTGATCTCTGTCAAATAAATAAAATCTTAAAAAAAAAAAAGAAAGAAAGAAAGAAAGAAATGTAGTCTTTCAAACAATCCTGACATTCCAGTTTGGGAATGAAGTGACAGAAAGCTGCCAGAACTAAAAGAGCATACTTCTGGGAACAAAGGATGTCATTTCTAGAACAGATAAAGTCATTGCTCTCTCTCTTTCTCTCTCTCTCTCTCTCTCTCTCACACACACACACACACACACACACACACACGCACACACACACAACACTGGGTAAAACCCCAGAACTCTGGTATAAATCAAAGACAGAAGAAACACCAGGAGGGATAGAGATGACCTAATTCCAGCCCCAACCCATTGGAACAGCAGAGATGAATGAAATGTAAAATGCAAAATTTTCATAGAAAATAAGCAGTGAAAAATCTGTTTGCTAAACTGGTCCATATCTACTACAGTTACATGTAATTATTTTAAAACATTTGTATACATGTGTATTATAACAAGAAAGTCTAAATAAAGATAAAACACACTAACTTCCAGGGATTATGAATAAATTTTGCTAACATGTCTTCTAATATGGTTTTAATATGCTAACAGTCCACACTTACTCTAATTACAGATGACAATGTGGTTGTGAAGCTCTCAAACTAGTAAGACAATTTAGAGATATTTAATAAAATATATGAAAATGTTTTGGCCAATACTTAACAACTAAATTACAGATAATACCTAATAGCAAATACAGTTTTCTTATATAGATCTGATTGTATCTATTCTAGCAAAATTTTCAATGAAACAATAAAACTGTTTGAAAATGATTATAACAAACAATGTAACTGTTAGGTTGAAGCTAGATATGAGGAGTGAAAGGAACACCCAAAGGCAGAGTCCCAAGTCCTTGAAGAGGAATGATAGCAAAATGAGCTGGAGGCAAGGACGGTGATAATTAAGCCACGTATTAAAAGCCCAGAGACACAACATCCAGACCATGTGTCTTCCAAGACCTTGGGGCTGACAAATCAAGAGCCACAGGTGCAAAGCGGACACTCTCCTTCCTCTTCCATCTCTGCCCCAGAGTAACCCCTAACCTGAATTTGCATTGTGGTTATAGCCCCTCTGGAACAGAAAGGCAACCATGACATTCTGATATAAACCTTGCGGAGTCAAAAAGTCCCCCTCCCAACCTGTGGGAGGAGTTCCCCAAATGACTAGAAGCAGCCTCCATTAGAGACCACCCAACTGTATATCATAGCTCCTCCCAACCCAGAGAGACTACAACAAATATTCAATTCCTAAACAACCTAGGGCCAGTTCCACCTTGCAGGACCTGCCCACTCTCCCACCTTGTGACTGCACCTTCCCTATAATAAACGGCTTTGTGCTTGCTACTTTTTTTCCAGTTGCTTTTATTTGAGTATGGATCCCCACATAAATCTTCTCCTGGGGAATCCGAAAACAAAAACCCAATGCAGACTCTCCTACCAAAATAACATACCCTTCTGAGAGTTGACATCACCATTAAATTTTAAAAGCTAACTTCCTAATACTATTTAAATTCAAGTTGATTTTCCCTTTTCTTTAATATCTACCTGCCTTACGTCATAACTGATTCATGGCTGAATTACAAAAACAAAGATTTAAATATTTTGTTAACTGTCTAAAACTGGTGACTGTATTCTTAAGGCATGCTTATATTTTGATCAACTTTAAAGTGTTTTACTATTAACTAAATATTATCTACTGGTGAAACAAGCCATAGTCAGTCTAGTGAGCAAACATCATCATGAGAACTGGGGCTAAGAGAAAATTATCAATGAACTGAGAATGGGTCCTTGGCAAATAGCAATAGTATTTTTCTTTTTAATCAGTAAGGAAAACTATTTTATCCTTTGTTTTGGTGAACAGTGGAGGGAAAAGTAAGGCAAATGTGTGTAGCTAGTTGGAGTAGTAGTTTCGGTTCATGATGGAAAAACCTTGAGAAACCAATGACAAGCATGATTCTTTCATGAGTATCTTCTACAAGAGTCCCTTGCACTTCTCATTAAAGGTTGCTTCTGGAAGCTGTGCTGAAACCTTAAAGTGCTTTTATCCACTAAAAATGATTTTGCTGCCTGTCATAAATAATTTTGTTGCAACATACCATGTAGTAAAGCAAGTAAAATGTGGTTCCTTACTATCACTTAGTGAGGTAATGGTAGCTATTAAAAGATGAAGACACCTTGCAATTTGACCTGCTTCCAGCTGAGCCGTCATCATCTGGACATATGCTAAGTCAATGCTATTCCTCTTCCTGAACCACTCTGCATTTTACAGCATTAGTTTTACCTCTCAGATTTTGACTCTAAAACCAAAACAGGTAAAAATAAAGCTTTTAAATAAAAATTATGCACTTAAACCATAAATAAGGTAAGTTATTCTGCCTAATCAAATAAAATAAGTTTCTCATTATGGTTCATATTTGTCTATACTTCTGTAAATTCCAAGGCAAATGTAATCTTTTAAGGTAGGAAAAAAAGTCTTCATACTATAAAATATTATAATAAAATCATAAACAAATTATTCACTTTATCAAACATGCTGATTATTTACAAGCATGAGTTTCAGGGTATAATGGACTTAGACTTGCCTCCTGGTCCTATCACATTTTTTATGATCCTAGACAAAGTGCTGGATCTCATTAGGCCTCAGTTCCTCCTTTGTAAGATGGAAAGAACAGTACCTAACTCTTTACATAATTATGAAGTTTAAGGAAATAATAATCTTAAAACACTCACCATAGTGCCTGGAACAGACTAAGCACCAAAAAAGTAATCAGTTATGAATATTATAGTGTTTACTACTATTCATGGTATCAAAAATCAAGTAAAGGAAGATCATTGTAAGCTTTGAAAGTTCAGGCTGAACAAAACCCTCATCCTAAGAAGCTCTGAGGAAAAATGCAGAAGAAATGGTTTGGTAGCAGATATAGAAGAAAAATTCTTTGTTTAGCACTGTGTTCTTATTTTACATATTTTAGGGAAGAAATGGTTGTGCTTTGAAATTATATCAAAACTGCTCTATTTGCTCAAAACTGCTTTGAAAATGTCAGTCCTACAAAAGTAAGGAGAAACTAGAAAGACAATGGCCCATTACAGAAGAGAAGCAAAATAAGAGAAATCCACATTTGACTGGATTTTTCTCTTAAGGACACTCCCTGTTTGTTCTGTGCATGCATGTTTGCACTCAGGCAGAAAGTAATAGTCTTATTTTGCTGAGGAGTGATAAGTCAAAGTTCAGGGTTGACTGAGCAGATGGAAATTGAAAGAAAAATCCTAGACATGAGGGAGCCACAGAGGGGTCAGCCCTATACTCCGCACACAAATACCTGTTAAATATTTGGATGAGTTGTAAATTTTAGAATGTAAGTTGAGATTTCAAGGACTCAGATGGAAGACTAAAATTGTTTAGCATGGATTTCAGTAGTTGTCTACTTCTGGGAAGACAAATTTGGAGCTCAAGTCCAACCAGCTCAAAAGAGATTAGTACCTCATCAGAATTCAAGTTCATCATCTTTACAAATAATGACTATATCCCAAAACTATGAGCTATATCCTTGGATTAAAAATAAAATAAAATAGAAACAAACCATCATAACAAAGTCTAAACAAATTCTCCATAAGATACAAGTTATTTGCCAGTGATTTAAACTACTTTTAAAATTCAACACTGTTCAAAGCAAAAGAACAGACAAATCAATTGTCCACATCACCAATAATGTTTAGTAGTAGGTATGCAAAGAAGCAGACAACATTGACCCATAATCAAAACAAAGTATCAACAGAAGTAGAGCCACAAACAACCCAAATGTCAGAATTAGTAAACAAGAGGGGAGCCTAGGTGGCTCAGTCGGTTGGGCGTCCAAGTCTTAGTTTTGGCTCATGTCATGATCTCAGAGACACGAGATCGAGCCCCACATGAGGCTTCATGCTCCATACGGAATCTGTTTCAGATTCTCTCGCTTTCCCTCCCCCTCAGCCACTCTCCCCGCTCATCCACTCTCTCTGTCTCTCAAAATAAGTAAAAATTTCTTAAAAGAATTAGTAAATAAGAACTATATATCATAAATATGTTAAGGATATTACAGGACAAGATGGATGTAATGACCAAAGTGATAAGAAATTTCAAGAGAGAATTTTTAACTCTTAGCCAAAAAATTTGGAATTCTGGAACTGAGAAATACAATACATACAATCACAAATTTATGGTTTAATAGTAGACTGAACTCTGCAAAAGCAAGAATTATGAATGTAAGGACTAATCAATAATACAGAGAAAACAGTAAAAATAAACACTGAATAAATGAACTATATGAATATTAAGCTGTATGACACAACTGCCATTGGGGTCCCAGAGAGAGAAAAAAGCAGAATAATATTTGAAGAAATAATAACAAAATTTTTCCAAGTTTAAAAGAAGAGAACTGATCAACTCAATAAGCTCACTAAATCCCACACAAAATAGTTTTTTTTTTTAAATCTACCTCTTACATGATAACAGGAAGAACAAATACTTACCTGATCATCAAACTAGTGAAAAATAAAGGTAAGAAAGAGTAATCTTAAAAGCCAAAGGAAAAAAATACATTATATAAACAGAAACATTGATAAAAATAGCAAGTAACTTCTAGTAAAAATAATAATAATAACTGAAGCCAGAAGATAATGGAGTAACATCTTTAAATGTCTGAAATGGAAAAGAAAAAAAAACCTGTCAATATAGGACTCTGTATCCCGTGAAATGTCTTTCAAAAAGTAAATTCAAAATAAAGTTCTTTTTATATACATAAAATTTGACAGAGTTTATTGTCAGCAGAATGAAGGAATTCTAAAAGAGTTTCCTCAGACTGAACAGAAATGCTGCCTAGTACGAATTCACAGAGAAAGAAATGACAAGCAGTAAGTAAAAATAGTAAATATGTGGGTAAACATAAAAGGCAAATTTTTCTCTTCTTAATTTCTTTAAAAGTCAGTATACCATTTAAATAATGAATATGCTAGGGTGACTGGGTGTCTCAGTCAGTTGACTGTCTGCCTTCAGCTCAGGTCATGATTCTGGGATCCTAGGATTGAGCATCAGGTTCCCTACTCGGTGGGAAGCCTGCTTCTCCCTCTCCCTCTGCCTGCCATTCCTCTGCTTGTGCTCTCTCTCTCTCTGTCAAATAAATAAGTAAAATATTATTAAAGAAATAAAGAAATATTCTGCTTAAAGTATAAAAAGCTATGAGAGAACATGACTTCCATTATAACAATAGGAAAAAAAAATCTACAAAAAATTTTTCTTGAACCCATCAGAGACCTCAAGTTAACAAGGCAACCAACTGCACTGAATTTCAAAGTGTGACAAGTCTCTTCAAAAGAGATGAACTCTTTCATCTTTGGCAGAGCACAAAAGGAAGATGCAGCTGCCAAAAAAAGTAGGCAAGAATAAATCAGCTAACACTTTAACAAATTCCTACAGGCCAAATGTGGGCATGTAACAGTTTAGAATAATTTAGAGCCTAAGACAGTATGTTGCTCACAAACTCTTTTTCATGGGCCTCTACTAGGTACTCATAAGAAAGATTCTAGGCAGGGCAGAAGACCATGGAGCATCACACCCATCAAAGGAGACATTCTATGGGTGGTGATCATTCAACCCTGAGGTGTTAGCAAAAAACACTGCTGCTTCCATCTTCCCGCATGAGCCAAAACCTTAAGACACTAAATAACAAGTAGCCAAAATTCTTGCCACCACAGCCCAGGCACAGATCACTGCTTCTAAGCAGTTGAGGAATTCTTATCTCCCACCCCAAAGAATCAAGCAAAAATTGAATGCTTCTAGAAGGACAGAAGCAAAAGTTATTTCTATCTGAGTGCAGTATCCTGTGCTAATACAAAGGTTTGCTTCCACTGGGAAAGAGGAGGAAAACTCTTATCTTGCCCAAAACCCCTCCCTCACAAAAATATAATAAATAGTTTAGCTGCCCCTGTAAGGAGGATCAAGAATGCTAGAAGTCCCCATTCTTAAGATCCAGATACATTCTGCCTAAGACTGAAGCTGGACAAAAAGACCAAGTACAAGGACTGTTCAAATCCCAGGGTTAAGGAAGAACACTGAGATAAACTACCTCAGCCTCCATAATAAGCACAAGATAATGACAGGACACCACTGAAGAATTTGAGGCCTAAGATATAATAAGGATAATGATAACAGCAACAAAACTTAAACCCAGGGCAACTACTAATTATATTGACTCCCACAATAATAAACTGGCAGAAAAAAATATGCATGCACATTCTAAAACATCAATATTATTTCTCTCAGCCTCTACTGTTCTTCACACAATGGCTGGTATTCAACTGAAAATCATGAGTTCATCAGTGTTCTCCAGAGAAATGGAAACAATAGGACATGTGTGTTTATTTATAGAAAGAGATTTGTTTTAAGAATTAGCTCACAGGATTATGGAGGCTGGTGTGTCCAAAATCTGCAGGGCAGCCCAGCAGGCTGGAGACCATGAAAGAGCTGATGTTACAGTTCAAATCTGAAGGCCATCAGGCTGGAGACTAAGATGAGTTGATACTACAGTTCAAGTCTGAATGCTGTCTACTGGCAGAAGCCTCTTGCTCAAGAAAGGTCAGTCTTTGTTCTGTCAAAGCCTTCAACTAGTTGGACAAAGCTCACCACATTGTGGAGAGCAATCTGTTTTACCCAAAGCCCACAGATTTATTTATTTTTATTTATTTAATTTCAAGTTAGTTAACACACAGTGCAGCACTGGTTTCAGGAGCAGAACCCTGAATTCATCACCCCCATACAATAACCTGTGCTCATTTCAACAAGCACCTTCCTTAATGTTCATCACCCATTTAGCCCATATCCCAATCCACCTCCCCTCCAGCAACCCTCAGTTTAGTTCCTAAAGCTAAGAGTCTCTTATCGTTTGCCTTACTCTCTGTTTTAATCTTAGTTTATTTCTCCTTCCCTTCGACTATGTTCATCCGTTTTGTTTCTTAAATTCCACATATGAATGAAATCATATATTTGTCTCTGACTAACTTACTTCGTTTAGCAAAATGTACTCTAGTTCCATCCACACTGTTGAAAATGGCAAGATTTCATTCTTTTTTATTGCTGAGTAATATTTCACATATATCTCTATATATATCTCACATCTTCTTTATCCACTCATCAGTTGATCCAAAGCCCACAGACTTAAATGTTAATCTCATGCAAAAACACACTGACAAAAAAAAAAAACACCTAGATGAAACACCCAGAATTATGTTTGATCATACAGATATCTGAGTACTATGTTATTAAGGATCAGAATTTTCTTTTTAGTAAGAGAAAAAAATAATAAGCACTGTCAAGAAATAAAACAATCAACAGAATCAGAGGACAAAAAGCAAATTATTAACACCATAAGTTTAAAAAAAGACATCACTAGAGATTCGGAAGACATCAAGATGATAAGGAAATATTATGAACAGTTTTTTCTGTAATTTCAATAATACCACAGGGAGGTCTAAGTAACACAACAATCACGAGGATTTATGTACTTCGTTTATGGTGATGGGGAGGAGGATGTTGCATAATTGTCAACAACAGAATCTAGATATCCAGGAATCCCACTTCTGTTAAAAACACCATGAAAAATGAATATGTATATATGAAGGTTACAACATTATTCTTAATTGTAAAAACATTAGAAACCACCTGAATATTCATAATAGAGGAATGGCTGAATATATTTTAGCACAACCTTACAATGCAACATATTACAAATGAAAAAAAATTAGTGCTACAGCTATTTATCTGATATATTAAGTTTGAAAAATGTAAAAAAGAATAAACTGTTTTGTGTATGTGCATGCTTTTATGAACATGAAGATAGCTGTTAAAGAATATCCTCTATTAATATCAATTACCTCAAGGGATAATAATGGATAGGAGAGGTACCCCTGGGGATAAAAATATATGTTTATAAAAAATAAAAAATTAATTAAAAAAAATAATAATAACATTGTATAAGTCTTCCAAGGGGGGAAAAAAAGTAAAAGATATGATCTTTTCAGAAAAGTTAACTCTGAAAAAAAAAGTGCTTGGGAACTAAAGATCTAAATATTCCACTATTAGAAAGAGGGCTAAATCATCAAACTGCAGCATGACTGGAAGCAAATGTTGAATTTACACTGTATAAATGCAGTCCGAAGCTAAAGTGAAAAACATAAAAGGCTACCAGAAGTGGGAGAAAAGATAGAGAGGTGCCTGGATTTTTGAGACGTTGAATACAGACAAGGCTGAAAAGATGGGCTTCAAGATATAACTGGAAAAAGTCATACCTTAACTGTCAAATCTCTGGCCAACAGGAATCTAAAAAAGTCAAACTCACAGAAATATAGAGTAGAATGGTGGTTGCCAGAGGCTAGGGAGTGGGAGAAATGAGATGTTGGTCAAGGTTACAAACTTCCAGTTATAAAATGAATAGTTCTGGGGACTGAATGTACAATATGGTGACTATAGTTAACAACACTGTATTAGATATCTGAAAGTTGCTGAGGAAGATCATAAATGTTCTCATTCCCTGTCCAAAAAAAGATAATTATATGACATGATAGAGATGTTAACTAATCTTATTGTGGTAATTATTTCACAATAGACCCATGTATCAAATCATCATGTTGTATACCTTAGACTTATACAATGTTACATGTCAATTATATCTCAATAAAACAGGATGGGGAAGCAAAGAAGAAATTAAGGCTTTCTGAAGGACAGGAATTACTTTTAATATGACCCAGCAGAAGTTAAACACTGAAATCATTGAAGAGTAACACTGCCAGAGACTTATATAAACATCTAGAGAAGCAGAAGTGAAAGAGAAATTCTCCGAATTCTTGATTTCCAATCCCAAACTCTAGTTCATTCTTGAGTCCCAACTTTCGATTTTTGCATAATACAGGATACTATGTATCCTTTTAATAGATTCTCCTTTTTGCTTAAGCTATTTCCAATGGTTTCTTATTTCTTACAAACTGTATTGTTTTGCATACTTTTTTCTCCTGAGAGCTGTGATTTTTGCCTATCTATATTATAATCATCTTCTTGACCTGCTACTATCTCAAGTATGTACAAGAAAACTCTGAGACATTTCCATCATCCCAGTCATGAATTGGTCACATACTCAAACCTAGTATTGGAAAAGGGTCCTTTAAATATGAAATAACAACAATAATAAGTAACAGAACAGTTACCATGACAATGTTAATGTCAACTTTTAAACCTTACTTTCAAGTAAATCTTATCTCAGCTACAGTTTGAATTAGAAAGGCTTAATCTTCGGAAAACTATAACAATCTTAAATCTTTCAATTCCCAGTCCAACAACTGTTAATTATCAGTGTGAAGGTCAAACAGCAAGCTGACTTAAAGTATTATTTTCTTCTACAATATTATATACATAGTAGGGTTAGCTATGTTTGGGAACACTTTGACTATACATTTCCAAAATAATGCAACTCAACAAAAAATACTTGGACACTTATTATGTGCCTAGTCATGTACTAGATTTGGAATAGTAACAAAATTTCAAAGATAGATACTTGCCTTTGAAAAACTTATGTAACATTAAGTAAAATACAGAAAAACATAAATATACACATTAGCTAATTCATTATTCCTTACTTAAAGGCAAATGAGCTTTGAAATGGTATATTAATTTCTCCCACTTTGTTCTCAGTTGGTGGCACTAAGGTCCTCTATATATCTGTCGATCCATTACATTTTATAAGACTATATTGAAATAATCCATGTGAAACTCTTCCTCACAAACTATAAACTCTTCTACACCAATATATCTTCATCTTGCTTACATCATGAGAATGCAGTAGACCCTGAATAATGCTCACTGAAGTAGAGTAAAATTGATGCTGCTTATGCTAACCTGACTTACAAAAACAGGACTTTAAGAAGAGTGGTAAACAGTTGACATGTTTCTCTATTGCCTCTGCATGCTTTGAATACCCTTCCTATATCTGAGGAATTTTCCACCATTTAAGTCCTGCCTTGTCAAGGCAGAAAATCTGCCACATGGCTTGGGGCATTGTTCCTGGACATTTAGCCGTGGATCTGGTTCTTCAGATCTCCCGTGTTCTCCCATTATGCTATCAAACACCTTTTAAATTTAATTCATTCAGACCCCCTTTCAGTTGCTTGCAGGTAAGAACTTTAACTGATGTGATTAGTTCAAACAAAAGAAGGCAATTCTAAGTGTCACTGATAGACTAAAAATTGATACTTTTCTGCATATGTGGGAAACAGGGGCAATCCTACTTATTAGAAGGATAACACTGAGAAGAAACTCACTTCACAGGGAATGGACCAGGATAAGTTAGAACCAACACTCAAAGCTCCACTCCTTGAAATACTGTGAGTCCTGAAAAGATCAGACAAGTCAATGTGAAGAAATCAGCCTTCAATCACTCCGGGCTCATGCAAGGAAAAACTTTACAGCTTATTTTCTTATTTCAACCACTATTCCCAAAATGTGCTTATACACAGGAACTCAATAGCAAAATTATGCAAGGACAGAAACAATAACATTTCTGAGGATCTATGAAGCCAAACATATCTTATGTGTGCTGGGCTTTTATTTAAATAATGTGGTGCACATTTTGTTTTCTCAGCTGCAGTCTATTGTAATGGAGTAATTTGACTTTGTTTATAAGTGATTCTAAAGACCACTGGAGTGAATCCACTAGCCCTTGCCAATGATGAGGGACAATAATCTTCTGACCAGTGGTTTCTCAACTCTAGTTGCACAGTGGTATATGCTGGGAGATATTTGAAACACTGAAGCCTAGGTCTCAGTACCAAAGATTCCAACTTCATTGTTCAGGGCTGTGACATACATATCAGGACTTTTCTATTTTCCCAGGTGTTTGTAATGTGAGCCAATGTTCAGAACCACAGTTCTAGACCCTGGCTACTCCACAGACCGACAGCTTGTGAGCCTATTTTTAATTTGCTGCTTACAGTGAAATGTGAGAAGAGAGAGACAAATTGATAGAACAGTTAAACTGAAAGGAACCAGGAACTGATGATTTGGGGAAGTCTCAGCCTGTCCTGATGATGAAAGCTACTAAAATAAAGACCTTGTTTCTGAAAGTGTAGCACAGAGAAAAAGCTACGTGTATGGCTGAGTATGTGGCCTTTTGCTCAAATCTTGGAAAGATCAAAAGGTCAAGAATTTAAGTGACATTACTTCATACATCTTCTCAATCAAATCAGAGAGCTTCTAGGAAGCTTAGAGGGTGCTATGTCCCTTAGCCATTCCAAAAGAAGCTAAACACAGAGAAGGAATTACCTCAAAATAATTTGTGGCCTTGAGATCTGTCTAATGGGATGAATTACTATACCACAGGAGACCCACAAGATTCTTGAGAAATACTGCCAGCATAGACTGAAAGAGATTACAAAATGAAAGAAGATTGTTTGACCCCTGAAATTCTACTGGCAGAAAGTGGGTCAAGAGCCCAGAGAATGGAACTGAGAGCTCAGAGGAAGAGCCGAAAGCCACAGAGAATTATTCCCACACTTTGAAACCTAAAGGAGTCTGCCTAAATGAATTTCAAAACTTTGAACCAGTGACTCTCTTTTGTTTTCTTTTTCTCTCCATTTCTCCCCATACTGTCTATAACTCTTACCTTCTTGATACCTCACTATTTTATTTAGATTAAATTTTTATTTAATATTACAGATCCATAGATGATAAGAATTACTCCTAGGAGCCACATCTGTACTGATTTAGATGCTTTATATGATATGACTTTGAATTTTGAGATGATGTAGTACTGGAATAAGACTTATGAGGAGCTTAAATTCAATTAATGTATTCTACAGATGCAACAGTTACAAATCTTCATGGGGCCAGAGGGTGAACCAGGAGATACAACTACATGGTCTTCCAGAATATGTGAGTAATGTGAATAATGACATCTCATTCCCGTGATTACACAATTCTGTACAGTACAGTTGACCTTAAGATAGCAGATCACACAAGCCTGAATGTAATCTAATCTAATCACAAAAGAAAAGAACTTTTCTACCCAGTGGCAGAAAGGCAAGAAGATTCTACATGTCACTGTTGACTTTAAAGATGAAATATACATGGGCCAAGAAATGCAGATAATCTCTAGAAGCTGAGAACTACCTCTAGCCAGTAGCCAGCAAGATAACAGGGACCTCAGTCCTACAACCACAAGGAGCAGAACGTCACCACATTGTTAAAGATTGATCCTGGGAGCAGACCGCCTCCCCTTCAGAGGCACCAGATGAAAGCCTCAGCTAGTTGCCCCTTTAACTTCAGTCTTGTGAGAGCAGAGTACCCAGCTGAGCTCACATTTCTGCCTTCAATAACTATAAAATAATAAATGTTTTAAAGCACTGAATTTGTGGTAAATTGCTACACAGCAATTGAAAATGAGTATGCCGGAAAAAAACAAAAACTTTGCAAAGACTTTGTCCTCTTTTAAAGTACCATCGGAAAATAAATAAAATCTTAAAAAAAAAGATAAAGTACCATCAGAAATCATCTTGCTATAGGAATGCTATTATTTTAATGAAGTAACAGATGCATTTTCGGTGATTACAGAAATAATTTGTATTGGAATTAGAAATAATTTGTATGTGGATTTAGAAATGAAGTAAATAAATCTTAATGATTTCCTTTTCACATTGAAACTTTAAAAATATAAAAACACAAGTTGAAAAGGAATGAACAGGATTAATGAAGAAGAGATTTTGATTCTTAAAACTTTCTTAATTTTACAAATGTTTTTTGAGCACCTACCATGTACCGAACTCTTCAGGAGTCTTAGCAATGTAAAATAGACCAGGCATAATTGCTATCCTCAAGAAGCCCTTGAACAATAATCCTAATAATAATGACCAGCACTTAAAACAGTTTAGGTACCAGGTATACTTAAGATTTTATCTGCATTCTCCTGTCAACAAATAAGTAAGTCATGTTAGAACAATATACTAGGCAAAGGAAATTAATAAGCTCATGAAGGAGACTGAGGAAGTTTAGGGAGTTAAAGACTAAGGACTCACAAGGCAAACAAGTCAAAGATGAGCATTCAAAGCAGAGAAAATAGTGTATATAAAGTCTTGAGGGATTGAAACAGGTTTATTTGGTAAAGTTATAGGTACACTAGTTCAGCATGAGAAAAGAAGGCAACATTGGAAAGACAGGCAGAAGTCAGTCAATGGAAGAACCTGTATGTTTATCTAAGGAATATATATATATACAGCACAAGTATAGACTTGTGCTAACTGTCCCAAAAATATTGTCACTTTGGTTGTAAGAATAGACTCTTTTCTCTTTGCCACCTACTCCCTCATTTTTATATTCAAGGAGGCTGACCTCGAAGAAAATGCATACAAAAAAATGTTTTTTTTTTTTTTTAAACCCTAGTGAAAAACTACTCTGTGAATTTCACCTGGTCTTGCCCACTTATTTTAACCACTGTTAATAGGGAGAACCAAAGATGTTACACTATCTGCTTAAGTCCTATGACTAGAAAGATGCTTATTAAGAGTGTGTGCTCAACTATTCTAACTCACCCTCCAGGAATCTTTCCACTATGCCTTAAGTTATTTTTACAATTTTTACTTAACAATGTTTGAAAATTGGAGAAGTTTTTGTCTTTCAAAGATCTGGAATGTTATTTAAAAAATAGGTAAATCATGAGAGATTCTGGACTCCAGGAAACAAACTAAGGGTTATAGAGGAGAAGGAGGTTGGGGGAAAGGAGTGACCAGGTGATGGGTATTGAGAAGGGCATGTGTCGTGATGAGCACTGGGTGTTGTACACAAATAAGAGTCGTTGAACACTAAACCAAAAACTAATGATGTACTATATGTTGGCCAACTGAACATAATTTTAAAAAGTAAATCTTTTGAGGCAAATGCTCAGAATGAGTCATACAGTTTTGTAAATCTAATAGAATACATATAACTAAAGTAATTGGTTCTCAATTTTTTACTCAAAAGATGGAAGAAATAAAACAGATGAGAAAGAAGAGCATGAAAAATACTAATCTTGGTCTTTGAAATGCAAACCTTTTGGTTGGCAATACCAGAGTCCTCTACACAACCACAGTACCTTAGAGACCTGGGCTGTGAAAAGATAACTGACATTAATCTTCCTCACAAAATCTTAGAAAATTTTATTCTCTTCATAATAAGAACATCATGCTCAGGAACACCATGGAAGGAGTTTGGACTCCTATTAAGCCTGACATAGCAAAAAAAAACTGGCATCCAGATTTTCATAGATGAATAACCACAATTATAATTGCTTCTGTAACTCTTTTTTATCCACGCACACATACACCCCTTTCCCATCATTATATTAATTCACATTCCATAGTTATAATCTATATTCTTTGACAAATGGGTCTTCTAGTGCTTCCGTTTTGGGTTTTCTATCTTTTTTTTTTTAAATGTATCATTTCCTACAATAAATCAGTCATAGTCTTAAACCAATTCCAGATTCTCTAGTACCCTCCCCAATTATAATGTCAACTTTAGAAGATAATAATCCAATACCCAGTATCCTCACATAAAAATGTTCAAGGACATGGCTTTTATATTTAAAAAAAAAAAAGTATGTATTTTTTTAAAGATCTTATGTATTTATTTGACAGAGAGAGAGACTGCAAGAGAGGGGACACAAGCAAGGGGAGTGGGAAAGGGAGAAGCAGGGCTCCTGCCCAGCAGGGAGTCTGATGCGGGGTTCAATCCCAGGATCCTGGGATCATGACTTGAGCCAAAGGCAAATGTTTAACAACTGAGCCACCCAGGCACCTCCAAGGTGTGCATTTTTTCGCTTTCTTGTATCCATCACAATAGTTATAACCAGACGGAAGACAGAGGAGAAGGCCAACAAGTTATCTTCATAAGAGAAGTTTTTCTCACCCTAAAAGCTATCTTTGAAGTGAAGAAAGAGATTGATTATTTAAAATAAGACTTTTTAAGACTAGGGAAGTTTACTTTTTTATTCAGGTACTTCTTGAAGTTTACTTCTTTATTCAGGTAAGTCTAGAAAAGAGAAAGAGAGTGAATAAAATAACTCCAACTTCAAAATTGTGAACAAAATGCTTTTTAAAATTTAAATAGATGTAGCTATCAAAGAAGTTGAAAATATCCATTGTGGGCAATTATATTAGTGTTGAAGATATTTGCAGCCTCTCTTTATGATACCCTATCCCTAAAAGAGATTTGTATATTCCCAGTCTGTATGGCCATTAGACTTCTCGTGGTCAAAGAAATGGAAGCAGGAGAGATGTGTCCCCTCCTCCAGGAAGAAACTTTAGGAGCCATGACACTGTTCCCTATGAACTCTTCCCTTCAGCCACGTAAATGGTTGTGTTACAGAGGCAGAGGTGACGTGAACAGAGCCATAACTTACCCATAAGGGAAAAGAAGTATGGAAATACGAGCCACACACAACCTTTCTGTGAAAGCCATTCAAGTGTTAAGGTCATTTATTATTACAGTTTAACCTGGACTATCTGAAATTAACAGTGAATTTCCTGTTTGCCTAAGGCAAAGATATCTCTAAATAATCAACATCAGAAGTATGTTCCCTGGGATAAAGCTAAGGATGCCCACTATACAATATAATATTGTACCAGAGGTCCTAGCTAGCTCTGTAAGACAAGAGCAAAAAGATGAGAGAGAGAGAGGAAGGGAGAGAGAAATACAGACAGAAAGATATGAAATAAAATATAACTGCCATTTCCCCAAGAGAACTTACAGCCAAATAACAAGTAATCAGAGGATTCATCAATGTTGCTAGATGAATGGCTAATGTAAAAACCAATGCAGAAAATTAATTGCAGGGGCGCCTGGGTGGCTCAATGGGTTAAAGCCTCTGCCTTTGGCTCAGGTCATGATCCCTGGGTCCTGGGATCAAGCCCCGTGTCAGGCTCTCTGCTCAGCCTCTGCCTGCCTCTCTGCCTACTTGTGATCTCTATCTGTCAAATAAATAAATAAATAAAAACTAAAAAAATAAAAAGAAAATTAATTGCATTCCTATATACTAAAAACAGCCAAAAAGTGAAATTTTTTTAAGTTTTCATTTATAACAGCAATAAGGTACAAGAGTTAAATCTAACAAAGATGTCACAACGAAATAATAAAATATTATTGGAAAACATTGAAGAAGATCTAAGTAAATGAAAATCTGCACCCCAAATTAATCTATTATGTCATTCAGTTACATTCAAACTGATGGAACGTCGCTTCATTGAAGTTAAGAAAACTTATTATCAAAGGTATAAGAGTGAGAAAAGACCCAAGAAAACTAAATATAATATTGGAGAAATATAGTAAGAGTCAAGATAAATAAATACAATACTGAAGGAAAAATAATAAGGTATGGAGAATCACCCTACTGATATCTTGGCTAACTATAAAGTAAAAGCAATTGAGACAGTGTGGTATTGGCAGAGGAATTTAAGAAAAACAAGTCAGAAAGACATCCCAGAAATAAGAGTCATGCATATATGTGGAATGGACATGATGAAAATAAGATTATTGTGTATAAGAAAATATATTTACGTGTTCACGATTAGAAGAATAAACTGCTGGGGAAAAACTGATAAATTGACTATATTAAAGTTTGAAACTGATGTGCAGCAAAAGACGCTATGAAAGAAAGAAAGTAAGAGGGAGGGAGAGAAGAAAAGAAGGAAGCCGTGGAAAGGATATTTGCACTGCGAATCATCAGCAGAATATTAGTAGCCAAAGTACGTAATCGTGTATAATCAATAAAAAAGTACAACCCAGTAAAAATGAGCAAAGAATTTTTAAAAGGTAAATTTCTAGAAAAGAAGAACAGAATGGTCAATAAACTTATGAAATTATGATAAAGCCTTAGTAATCAGAATTAAATAAGATACAATTTCATACCCCACAACTGGCAAAAGTTTAAAAATCTGACAATATGAAGTAATGGGAGATCTCAGGTATGGCTCAGAGGTAACATGCTACAATCACTCAGGAGAACAATTCGATCTCACCTAGGGAGGTGAAGATGTGCCTTCCCTGTGACCCAGCAATTCCACTCCTACGTATGGACCTCAGAAAAACTTCCCCACAGACAATGGTGAGACAGGCAAAAGAGGGGTCACTGTACTACTGTTAATGTTGATGAATCTCTCATCTGTAACATGGGGATAAAATTTAATACTTACCTCATGGGGTGCTTGTAAGAAATAAATGAGTTAAGACTTGTAAATTCTTAGACCAGTACCTGCAATAGTGCAAGCGCTTAGTAAGTGTTATCTGTTGTTAATAAATCCATTTCTAGGGCTCCCCTTACAGTATTTTAATTCTCAGCACCTACTAAACTATGCTCAAAACTTGAGATATTTTCCTTTGCAAGCTTTCTTCTCTCACAAATGCTGACCTCATTTAATGGGTTGTTCCCTGGGTCCCAGACAAGTTGGCTTGCCATTTAAGAAGTCTACAGCCAGGCCTGCTGTGATCTGGGTGGGACTTGCTCATCCTCTCAGGTCATGTTTATGCTAAACCTCTTCTCCAGAGGTGAGCTGGGCAACCATCCCATCTAACATTTTCTCTGGTGAGGTCTGCCAAAGTTCTTAAAACTACTTTGATCTTTCAGATCAACGAATGATAAACTATCCCAATGGACATTCAATTTGACCACTTAACAGGACTGTTAATTGTAAGGTTCCACTCTACGTAAATGTAAAAGGAAAAAAGTGAGGGAAGGAAGGAGGGGGAGGGCATAGAGAGGAAAGGCTGGAGGGAAGGGAAGTTGAAAGAGATTCCAAATATTTTTCAAGGAAGGAAAAGCTGCATATAATTAACAACATTGAGAAATGCTTTTGTCAGCCATATGCAAAATTTCAACCTGACAAAATGTTGCATTCCATCCTTACCTACAGCACTTTTATAATCTTTTCCCTCTTTGAGCAATTACTCCCACTCCCTCAGAATCATGCATTTTTTAAACTCTTAATCCTATAAACAAATCAATATTAAAGACTAATGGGTACTAACATGAAATGTGTCATTCTTTCCAAATAGCATATTCACACTTCTAAATGGGCTCCTAAAATGCATACAGTCAATTCACCAGAATTCTCTAAATGTCAATTCCTTCAGTGTTACAAGTTTTAGTCGTGATGGCCATTGAGTATGGAGAAATGACTCAATTATAAGTAAGATTCGTTTGGCAAATACCCTCTATCCCACCCCCAACCCATTCCAAGTTATAATCACCAGGGAGAAGGCATTAGCTTAATTTGAGCATAAACGACATAATTCTTCTTACTGACCAATTTATTTATTTTAAAATATTGGGCACCTGGGTGGCTCAGTGGATTAAGCTGCTGCCTTCGGCTCAGGTCATGATCTCAGGGTCCTGGGATTGAGTCCCGCATCAGGCTCTCTGCTTGGCAGGGAGCCTGCTTCCTCCTTTCTCTCTCTCTGCCTGCCTCTCTGCCTACTTGTGATCTCTCTCTGTCAAATAAATAAATAAAATCCTTTAAAAAAAAAAAATTTACAAAGCATTATAGTGTTTCGCACAAGTATTAACCAGCTTAGTTACAAACCATTACTTGACTTTTTTTTTTTTTACCCTTTATTTAACTATACCTTTTTCAATTCTCACAGCTAAGACCTATTCTTGTCCCTTAGTCTTTCCTCCTTCCTCAAAACCGATGGAAAATAAAGGTGTGAGTTCAGAGTCCATGTCTTGTGGGGGAAGAAGGTGGCAAGAGGTAGGCTGATAATAAATTGGGAAACAATCTGAGATTCAGGAGTATGACACAGCTGTCCAAAATGAACTAAACCTCCCAATACAAAGATGCTTTCTCCGGAGTTCATTTGCTAAAGCACTGAAGGATTATATATCTCCCTTCTCTTGGGAGAAGCTGCTTGCTGAAAGAATCTATGTGCATATTTCGTGATGGGTTTATACACGGAGGGGGGCAATCATATACCAGTTCTGTGATCTCAAGTGATATATATCACAGTATGGCCATGAATGAGGAACACTAAAAATCAACCCTTATTTAAATTGTCAAAAGGATGAAAACCACATAGAGAATAAATAAAATGCTATTTATTCAGACTTGATCTCATTTTAAAAGAAAAGAAAAGTCAGCTACTGTCAGTTTAGTTTTGGTAGGCTGAAAGGGCTTTGAAAAGAGAGTGGATTTTGGAGAGTGAAAGGAGAAAAAGCTTAAAGTCTTTGATTAGTCATTGTTCTTTTATACGAGAATCTTTCTATTACAGTGTGATCTGGGGAGTGGAATGGGAGGATTTTCTGATTGGCTTTTGGCAGCCTTAGATTGGTATGCTATCCACTGATACACTAAACTTTCCAGGCTGGTTAGGGTCAAAATGAATTGTTTCAGTAAAAAAATCATCTGGTCCTCCACTTTAGAGTTCAAGTTTTAAACAAGTTATTCATAAATGTAAGCTATTTTTCCAGTAAATTCACTTGTAATGATTTTTCATTTACCTTTATTGTCTCATACACCCCAATTACATAAGCTTTTACAAATCAGTGGTTCTTTCCATTGTTCAGAAACTCCTCATTCAGCACTTAATAGAAAGTTTGTGCGTAAAATATCATTAAAAATAAATGCACAATAAAACAGGTCAATAAAATAACTTGATTTAATTATATTATGAATTAATAAGACAACCAAAATGTTACAAAAAGCAGATATAGGTTTTTTTTAATTCAGTCCAAATGCATGACATTTGAAAAATAATAGTAATCCCAGAATCTGAATCTCTAATCTGATGAACTCTATTCTTTACCAAGTCCTTAATTTTTTGTTTTTTGCTCTTGGAAACAAAGTTCCCTAAGAGGTTGCTTTGTTTTGTTTTGTTTTTCCTTTTTTATTTATCAACAAAGGACAAGTAAACAGCTTCTTTTTCTCTTGGTGAAATGGTGTATTAGTAATATTTTAAATTAGTGTTTCTTCCAACATGCCAGGAACACCAGTAATCCTCCCTGCTAGGTATTATGAAGACTGTTGCAATTCCCCTTTCAAATACTCTAATCACTTCATTCTGCATTTGGGTCTTTATGCTCTTCAGCTGTGTCTCTTCCCAGGCCCACTTTAAGTCTTTTAAATTTATAGTTGTAAATGCTGACTCATTCCTGCCTTTCATCATAAGTCAACTCCTCCTAGACTCTTCAATTATCCACAGAATCTTAGTTTCAACATTTCCCAACTGGATTGCATAAAAGTAGTTAAGTTGATCCAGATTTGCTTGTTAATACTAACAAAGACATTCACTTAGTGAGTTTGTACCCCAGATGAGACACTTTGCTAAGGACTTTTCAGACACCTTTCCATCCAATCTTCCCAGAATTTTATAAAGTAGAAATTACCAAGGAATCTAAGACTTGGTGATTTCAGGAACTAAGAGCTTTCATTTATCACACAGATAGCAACTGGGGAACCAGTATGTAGGCAATTTGACCCCAAAGTCTGTGTCCTGCCTTAAACATTCATCAAGTGATGCCTGAAAACTGTCTGCACCATAATTACCTGGAATGCATAATAAAAATATAGGCTCTGGGCCCAGCCTAGCCCTCTGAATTAGTATCAAGAAAAAAACTAGAAATATACATTTTTAACAAGGCCCCACATGAGTCTTACGCACACGAAAGTTTGAGAATCACTGAACTGCAAAGCTCACATCTTATGTATCTCTTGTCTCCCTCACCAAGCACAGTATTTGGCTAATAGATGATACATGCTTGACGAACTAAAAGCAGCTAAGCCTACCATAATGAAATGGTATTGATATAGCCTTTGGCTCTTCAGGTGAGATTAGTATTTTTACATCAAAATCGAGTACTCCCAACATTGGCATTAGCAAGAGCCACTCTCATTTAGTGTACACCATAGTGAGGCCTCATACCAGACCATGGGTTCTGTTATGGGGAAAGTTGGTGGAAGACTGATAGAATATCTCAAGACCATCCATGATTTAAAATCATGTAAGCCTCAAATTTTAAAAATTCTCTTGCTTGAGTTATCTTGTTCTAGTTAATAATAATGGTTGCTTAAAACTAACTTCCATCTTCCTATGGAAGTACTGACCACCCCTTCTGTAGCCCAATAATGTGATTGTTGAGCAGGTTTACTATGAATCATTCTCTCAAGCAACCATCCGCTAGTGACATAATTAGTTATGTGCATAAATAAAACCATAGCTAGTCAGTGAGAGCCTTTGACTTAGTGTAGTGGTAAAACTGGCGGCTATAAAAGGTAAAATTTAAACATACCTCTTATTGTGGGAAGGAGGACATGAGAGTGTTGACTGTGGTAAGAGGAGTCCATGCCACTGATTCTCTTTAACCTTCAGCTTTTTGGGAAACAGTACTAAGTCAACTGTTAAGATAATGAAAAAATCTTTTCTAGGTAATTAAGAATGCTAAAAAAAAACAATTAAATGAACTCTCAAAATTCCAACTCTGTTTATTCACTCAGTATCCTGCTGGCTAGGTTTTGTAAGGGATGGAAAATTGGGAGATGTACATACAGATAGAGGTAGAGATATAGATACACACACACACACACACTTCTCCACTGACCCTCTTTAGGATAGATAGGAAATGATAAAGAGAGCTACAGAAACCTTTGTGTTCAGGATAGTGACCTCTGAGTAAAAAGCAGCCTGGGTAGAAAGACATGTATAGTACATGTACAAAGACATGTATCAGTGACAGCATGGGTTCCCTTAGCCCTTCCTCTGGAGAAATCACAGTCTTAGTCCTCAAATTAAGGCTCCTCCATTAGGCAGCCAAAAATAATCAGTATTACACCCTCCAAAGGAGTATCTGCCTTTAGATGTTTTTCTGTGCCAATTAAGCTTCCAATTCTGCTTGCGTGCACATGCAGGGATATGACCTTAAACCCTTTTTCTCCTTACTTCCTTTTCACAAGCATAATGTGTGACAGTGCCCCATGATGATCATTTACTTCTCATTCCAAACTATTATCCAAAATGCAATTCTTTCTGGAACTGATGCTATCTGACTTTTCATCACACATCTGATATATAATATCAGATATAATATAATCAGTATAATAATCATATAACTTAGTAAACTGCTCTTGGGTAGTTCATACTGAATTAAGGGTTTAGAGCACCCCAGCTCACCTGAAGCCCTCTTAATAAATGAAGACAATTATATATTTTTTTCCACAACAGTTTCATACTCACAGAACTCTCTTAAGATTTCTGTGGATGTTTCCTTATTGTCCCTTTCCTTCCAAACTGAGTCATAGGCCAGATGTGGTTCTGAGTTCTTTTCCCCCATTACTTCCTCACAGAGGGCTCAGAGGCCTCAGGTAATTCTTGCCTACTCCTCGGGCCTGTCCATGATTTCCTCTTCTCGTGCTATAATCACTCACAGCTGCCTTGTAGATTCCTTTCCTTGGTTAACAGCCAAGAGTCCTCTAGCTCCTAAGGTGTAATCAGAGTATTATTAGTCTATTGTTCTTGGATGAAACACAATGAAAGTACATCCATGTACTGAGAAAGAAGCAGTGAAGAAGTGTCTTGGGACCAAACATTCACAAAAATTGAGGGCAGACCACTGGACAAAGTTTCCTAAAATCCAAGATTTCAGGGAAAATCCCATCAGATACATGCAACATGGTAGATATATAACAAAACACGTCATTAACCAGTATACTAAGAATAGAGAGATCAAAGGAGTACAAAAATGTATCTCAGATACAAAAGAAGAGACACCATAAATCATAGATAAGGAGATAAGGCTGAGAAACTTTAGTTTGGGAAAATATACAATTTGGATATTCAGTAAATATAAATTATACATGGATTAGAGTTACATTTAGTCAAATATACATACATAATCTGAAAGAGAATTTTCTAAAATAAAAGCAATAAAAGTAGTAAGAAGAAAAGTTTAAAAATTTTGAATAACCCAAAAGATGGAAAAACTAAACAAAATATGAACAAAATGTTTACAATACTTTGCAAATACAACAAAGGGCTCATACTTATAAATAACAACTCTAAGACTCGGTAAGTGAACAAAGATAATGGGTGGACAATGTATAAATCTGCAAATGGATAATAAATGTTTGAAAAAAGTGTTCAATTGTATTAATAAAGAAAAATGCAAAGTAAGTAAAAATGGGATGCTACTTCAATCCACCAAATAAGAAAAAAGATTATTTTTAATACTTATAAGAGCTTAATAATATGAGCATCTTCATACACTGCTGGCAAGACAACTGAGAAAACCTATCTGAAGATAACATGGCAATGTGTTTACACGTCTAATAATTTATCATAAAAAAGTAAATAAAATATAAGACCAATATTTATGTACAACAATGTTCAATACAATTTATGTGTAATAAAAATTTAAGACACACAAAGTCTGATATTTGAAAATAATTAAATTATGATGCATCTATAAATGAAATATTATATAACCAATAAAATTATCCCTAAAAGACTTAAGTGCTTATGTTATAGTGAACATGAAGGGGGAAAAAAAATCACAAAATTCCTTGTAAAAAAATTCTTAACTCTAATTTTTAAAAACTATTTTAACATTTTTAAAGGTTAGAAAGAAGTAAGCCAAAATGTTAACCAGCCACTCCAAGGCAGCAGAATCAGGTGTGATTTATTTTTCTATTCTTTTTCCTGATTAGTACTTTCCACATTTTTCTTTAAAAAAAAAAATAAAGCATAAAAAGAAAAAAAAAAAACAGAATAGCCACACAATAAGGAAAGGAAAGCTTGCTATGATTTTTTTCAGAAGATCAAGAATAATATAACAGAGAAAGTAAGGTACAAATATTAGAATAGTTTGGTTCTAGAAATCCACTTTAATAGTGAGTTGTACAAAATATTTCAAACCTACGTACTTTTATATACAAAATGTAAAGATACACATCAAAAACCCTAGAGTTATTGACTATATGGGGATGGAAAAGATAGTAGAGATAAAAAGGAATAAATACAAAAATAAACTGTTCTCATAGAAGCATAAAATTGTTTCCTTCAATCATTAGCAAATATGTCCCAGTCTTGATTAAGGCAAACTAAATTGTAATTTTAAGATTCTCTGTATGTTTAGGTTTCATTGTTTATTTTTGAAAGGTAAATATCTACTTTTCCAAGTTAAGTTTATAAACATTACATAATGAAACAACAGACAATGCCATACTCCATCTACAGCATGAAAGTTTCCAGACTAGTTTTCTGCCACAAAATGTTCTTCTCCCTTTATCCTTATTGTTAATTATGAACCAGGGTGGATCTACTTATGAAACTCAGGATGATGGGGTGCCTGGGTCGTCAGTCATTAAGCATCTGCCTTTGGCCCAAGTCATGATCCCAGGGTCCTGGGATGGAGGGACTCCCTGCTCGGCGGAAAGCCTGCTTCTCCCTCTCCCATTCCCCCTGCTTGTGTTCCCGCTCTCACCATTTCTCTCTCTCTGTCAAATAAATAAAATCTTTAAAAAAAAAAAAAAGAAAAGAAAAAAGAAACTCAGGATGATGGAAAGGCACCTCAAAAAAAAAAAACTGATTTAAAATACTATTATTATATTTATGTATGTTTATAAGAGAATTTTAAAGTTCTACCAACTCTAAATGAGCATCTAATTGCCATTCCAGTTAAACCTGAGGGAGCAAGTAAAAATGGGATGTATATACCCAAAGGATATGACAGTAACTTCAGAATATTACAGGTTAATTTGGTGTTTATAGAAAGAGTAGAAACAAAAATGAAGAAAAGTAAGCATCATTTCATTTTAAGAGAAGCAGTTGTTTTTATTCCTTTCTTCTTAGGTATAAGTACTTTACAAATGGCCTCTATTCACAGAAGAATTAATAACGTCCATCTTGCAAGTCAAAAAGTTTCTTTCAAACAGTTTTGTTTGGCAATCAAAATTACTGTTACTCATTTGATGACAGGATAAATACATGATTACTAAAACATCCTTAAAATAGTTTAAAATTCATCAGACCTAAAAATATTATATGTGCCCAGAATTTATAATTCACTATCTTTATTAATAATGCTTTTCACTCCCTAAGCCATCAAAACTCACTAACAAAGATTTTCATGAGAAAACAGTCTCATTAAAACTATGCTGTAAAGAAGTACTAAGAGATGTTGGACATTCTGAATGTCATTCAGCCCACTGCCTGATTCTCATTCATTCCACACTTCATTTGGACTCTGGATCTTCGTGCTAAACTTCATAGTCTTTCCAAGAACATGTTTGACTATGTAAACTAAGAGACTAAATCAGTGAATACTGAGTTACAGAGTTTGGTAGGAATTTGTGTTATATACAAATTAGAAGAGTAGCTAATCATGTCTGACGTTAGAACAACAGAAAATAAAAGTTTAAAAATAAATCAACCAACTATGTAGAAAGAGAATAACACTTCATGGTAAGCATTAAATTTATCCAGAATAACTGATGTCAGGTAATAAGTAAAGAATGATGAATTCCCCCCCACCCCCCACCCCCAGGATACTGTGGTCTGGTTAACTTGCTGTCCTTATGCAAGATACTAGCTTAGAGATTGTCTTAGATTCTGGTTTTTTGGTACCACATGATACTTTATTCTTATTTTCTCCATGAAAAAGGCATACTCCTGAAATTTACATATATGTCCTTTTTTCCTCTGTACATTTAGCTTCAGCAAATCCCCTCTAAAAGTAATTCCCTTCTAAGTGTAAATCAGGAACTGAGAAAATATAATTTTTTAGTCCTTTAGCTGCTCCTTGTCTGTAGGATAAAATCCAAATTGTTTTACTCCACCATCTAAGATCCTACACTCCACTTTCTTCTACTTCCTTACATATCTTTCCACTCATGTAAAAAGCTTCCTTCATTAAACTGTCCATTCTGCTTAAGAGAATGTAGCAGCAGTCCCAAGTGTCAGCTGATGGAATGAACGACAGGAATAAAACAGAACAGACACTTGAAGGTTACTTTCGAGGTAGGAAACACTGAAATTTCTTTCTTGAGAAGTCCTAAGTTATAGAGACAAAGAACATGAAGGAAGAGGGGAAAAAAACCTGAAAAATGATAATGCTATCTTGTACTAGTGTTTGAGTGCTTCAGTTTTATATATATTGTAATCTCCTTAAAGTGAGAACATTTTTTATAGCTTTTCTTTATATGCTCACTTTTTTCATAGTGATAGCCACCCTGTACGCATTCAATAAGTACTTGCTGAATGAATAAACATCATTTGTCCTGATTGCTATTTTATTACTATCTCCTTTTGCTTAAAAAATTATCTATGAATGTTCATGTTTATAATAAAATACCTCTGAAAACTTGAATGGAAAAAAATTGAGAAGTCTGACATTACCAAGTGTTAGAGAGGAGAAGGGTCAACTATAACAGATAAAATACGAAGAGAGGGTAAACTGTAACAACCATCTGGGGAAACAGTTCGGAATTACCTTGTAAAGCAGAATGTGTGCCTATCCCATACCCTAGAATTTCCAATCTTAGAGAAATTCTTGTGTATATACTAGAGAAATTCTTGTACATGTACTCCAAAGGGTTAGCAACGTTTGTAATGACAAAATAGCAATGTAGTACCAAGGTTTGTAACAATAAAATAGAATCAGAAAAAAACAAATGGTCATCTAAAAGAAAAGAGATAGTGATATGTTCACACCTGAAATAATAAAACAGTACAGATAAGCAAACTATGACTGGCAACAACATAGGTGCCTCTTACACATATAATTAAGTGAACAAAGCAAGCATCAGAAGACTACATACAGGGATGCCTGGGTGGCTCAGTGGGTTAAGACCTCTGCCTTCAGCTCAGGTCATGATCCCAGGGTTCTGGGATCGAGTCCCGCATCGGGCTCTCTGCTCAGCAGGGAGCCTGCTTCCTCCTCTCTCTCTGCCTGCCTCTCTGACTACTTGTGATCTCTGTCTGTCAAATAAATAAACAAAATCTTAAAAAAAAAAAAAAAAGAAGGCTATATACAGTATGACAAATTTTGTAGCCCAAAACAAGCAAAAATAATACTGTATTGTTTAGGCATACATAATAATTTTTTTTTTTAATTTAAGGCAAGAGAATGATATATCTCTGTGTTGACTCTCAGGAGAGAGGGATAGTGGAGGAACCAAGTGGACAGGAGCAACTGGGCAAGCGCCCAGTTTAAATGTAAAACACGGGTAACATTTTTTAATTCAATGACAGATTCCTTGGTGTGCGTTCTATCATTACACCTTAGAACTTATATACATATGTTTACATATTTTTTTAATTTTCTTAAATTTATTTATTTTCAGCATAACAGTATTCATTATTTTTGCATCACACCCAGTGCTCCATGCAATCCGTGCCCTCTATAATACCCACCACCTGGTACCACGACCTCCCACCCCCCCGCCACTTCAAACCCCTCAGATTGCTTTTCAGAGTCCATAGTCTCTCATGATTCACCTCCCCTTCCAATTTACCCCAACCCCCTTCTCTCTAACTCCCCATGTCCTCCATGCTTTTTGTTATGCTCCACAAATAAGTGAAACCATATGATAATTTACTCTCTCTGCTTGACTTATTTCACTCAGCATAATCTCTTTCTTGTAACATAGCAGGTGACAATTTTTTAACTGAAAATAAAGGGAAAATGTTCAAAAAATGACAACCTGGAAAAAAAACTTTGTTTTTTGAAAAAAAAAATGGGTATAGCTATACGTGAACATAACATGTAAGTCCTACCATAGAGAAAGGGCAACGGATGAACTAATAGCAACAGATGACAGTGGGAGACTCCGAATTACAATGAATTTACTGGATTCATTACTTGTTTTTACTTCATTAACTTTTTTGCCCCATCAAAGTATTCTGAACAATAACCTTAGTTTGTCCAACATATGGGAAGAATTAGACAGAAAATCTTTTATTTCACATTGTCATGCCCAGAACAATCTCTTTGTTTAACCAGAACACTGGCTTTGTCCTCAAATTTACCAGGGACAAGTAGGAGGAGAGAAGTTATGACAAACATAAATTCAAGTGTTTTTGTTTAGTTTTTCTATGGATTTTTGTAGCAATTTTTTCACCGAGAATTCTTTCAGAACTTTGTTATCTGGTTGTGGTACAAAACCTTTACTCTTTGACTTAATATGAAAGTGATTAGAGATGCAGTGTACCGAGAAAAACTGGACCTCATTATTTCTCATCTCCTTTCAAAAGATTTTTGTCGCTATTTCTCTACTCCTTGAGGGTCTCAGCACGACCAGACCCTCACGACGCCATGACAGTAGACATACTTGCCAGTCTCTCTGAATCCACATGTCTCCTTCAGGAAATCATTCTGCTGCAGAAGTAATGTTTTCATCACCAAGTCACATCAAAAGTAAAGCAGGTCCTTGAATAACAACAGAACACGGCTAACAGGGACTCTTATATGAATGAATTTAAAATATTTACGTTTCTATGGCAAGGGTAAGTTTTGGGTCATCATGCTTTAGGGGATATGTCTTAAATGTCTCTTATTCCTCAAAGTAAGAGATACCAGTGAATGAAATATGAGTGAATATGAGTAAGAGATATGACTGAACAACATGTTTTCCAATCATACAAATCTATTGATTACTAACAATTAAAAGAAACCCAGAGAGGTTCTGCTTCATTAGCATCTCTAAGTTTTTCATTTATTCACTGTAGGAGAGAAATTAATAAGAGGACAGCATAGAAATTTAGCAGCTAGGAGTTAACTAGAAATTCCTGGACCTCCTAAATGACTTGAAGAGTCCTGTTCCTTCCAATTCTTTATACCCTGGTCCCCTTATCTTCTCTTACTTTGGCTCATTCAAATTTACAGAAGCAAACTGAAGAGACAGTGACTCCTTAAAAGCTAATAAATGCCACAGCAATAAATATTTCCTGAATAGAACAGTAGATTCAAAACAAAAATCTGCAGCCCATGCCCTAAAGAGCTTGAGAATCAGAATCTTTGAAAGGAATCCTTCCATGCTGTGAAGACTTCGTTATCCAGTCTACCTGACTTACGGTCCTTTAGCCTCCAGTGACAGAAAATGCCTGACTGTCAAAGGAGGCCCATTCCATCGGCTGACCGCCTAGCTGGTTAGAAAAGTCTTATAGTAAACTACAATTTACAGCTTTGTAGCTTGCCTACATTCACTCTTTACCAGCCTATTATAATAATAAGCCTGTCCTCATGTCTACATAAGGATTTTAAAGTAATGCCTATTTGAAATCTTCCCTTTTTCTTCTTTGTTCCGCTATAATGTTCCCCAAAGGACATGGTTTTCGTTTTTTCTTCAAGTTTCCCATTTTTCTCCTGCATAGTATTTTGTCATTCGGAAGCAAATGTAATATTTTAGGAATAAATCACCTTGTACTATAGACTCTATAGCCTTCTATTACTGCAACCAAACATGATCAAAGTTTTTCTATAATCCAATAGTTACGCATTCAGCAAACATTTACCAAGTACCTACTAAGTGCTTGGTTTGGGCTAGGCCTTGGGGATTCAAAAATCAAGCAACCCCTGCCCTCATTTGGCTGCATTAAACTATTTGCTCATGGGAAGCATACGATCATTTAAAATCCCAGCTCTTCTGCATTTGTGTCTCTGCAAGCAGATCACTACCTCTGTCTACTGACGCGTAGAGAAACTGACCTTTAACACTGACATTCAGTGACTTCAATCACAGCATTTCCTTTAGGAATGATAGTTTTAATTCTGGTTATCAAAACTGTATACTCTACTTGTTATTCCTTTAAAGCAAAGATTAGAGGAGCAAAAAACTTAGCTCTCTCAGGTGGCTTTTATAAAAATGAGTTACGCAGTGAAGGACAGATACCTATAGTGAGCCTTCTACCTCTCTGCTCTCTGTAAATCATCATGCAGCCACCTTAGATGCAATGTTTTTAGCCAGATAAGATTTTATCACTTTTTTTTATTTATTTATGAGAGAGAAAGCGCAGGGGGAGGGTTAGGAGGAGAGGGACAAGAAGGCTCTGCACTGAGCACAGAGCCCAGATCAGGGCTTTGAAGATGGAGGATGCAGGGTTCAGTCACATGACCTTGAGATCACGACCTGAGCTGAAACCAAGAGTCAGATGCATAACTGACTGAACCACGCAGGTACTTGGAATTTGTCACTTCTACCATTCATCTTACATTGATCAATCGATTCACAAATGAAAATTAAGATATGTTGTGCACATATTCTCCTGGTTTGCCATATTAGCCACTCGGCTACAAAAGGACATAAAATTTTTTATGCCATGTTCTCAGGGAACTCATTTTGAAGCTTTGTGATGTAACGATTCTCCAAAGTACTCACAATTATTTTTACCACTCCCATTCGACACTTCTGTTAGGGACTGAGATTATCGTTTGAGGTCTATTCTTCTCAATACCCTTCTTTTCATCTTCTGAAAATTAAACAATCTACATTTTCTGTTACTTTTCATCTCCCACCCTTCTCCCTCCAAAATTCTGATTCTTCTGGAAGCAGGAGGTCAATAATGGACTTACAGTGATAGCAGCAATGACTGAGAGCAGGGTCCTCAGGCTCCCAAACAGCAATGACTTTGAAACTCCTTTCAGTTCCCTTGCAAATTCTTCAAGTGAAAACTTAGTTCTAGTCTAATAACTGAAGCAGATACAGCTGCTGCTCTAGTTGAAGGAAGGAAACAGAGCCTCTCTCCTAGAACCTTGCTTCTCCCACATGAACATGCATGTGAATCTCACAGGAGGATCTTGGTAAACTGCAAGTCCGGGATCAGCAGGTCTGTGGTAGGGCCCACAAGTCTGCTCTCTACCACGCTCCAGGTGATGCCCCCAGGAGCTGCCTTCATGTAGCAGGACCCTGGGACATCTTCACTTTATTTCTAGGGTTCCCTGCAAAGAATTACACTTATGTGGCCCTAGCATTTCCACCTGTTTGCTCATAATTACATATCATCATCTCACACTATGGTACGTACAATTATGTATGCCTCCTCCCCAAAGATGTCTGTGTCCTAATCTCTGGAGCTTGTGAAATGTTACATTATATGGCAAAGGGGAATTAACTTTGCAGATGGAGTAAGTATGTTCATCAGCTGACCTTAAAATAGGGAGATTGTCCAGGTAGATCTAACGTAATCACAAGATTTCTTAAAAATAGAAACGTAACTCAGAGTCAAAGATGTGACTCTTGCTGAGTCACTTATTATGGAGATACTGTATTGCTGGCTTTGAAGATGGAGGATGGAGCCTGGATCTAAGGATTGTGAACAGTCTTGAGAAACAAAAAAAAAAAAAGGCAAGGAAACAGATTTTGCCCTTGAGCCTCCAGAAAGGAAGATAGCCTAGATAACTATTTGATTTTAGCCCCATGACTTGTGCCAGACTTCTACCCCATAGACCTGCAAGATAATAATTTGTGTCGTTTTAAGCCCCCAAATTTGTGGTAATTTGTTATAGCAGCAATAGAAAACGAATATGCCCTTCTCACCATGGTTTTTCACCAGTTAACTGAAGAGCCGACTCTAATGGCCTATATAATGACTTTCTCTTAAAAAAAAAAAAAAAAAAAAAAGGATAATATTTGAGTGAATTTCTCCCTGAGTTGCTACTTCATTTTCACACTATGAGTTGTATAACTGCTCCAATGGGTCTCTTTATGTAGAAGTCCATGATTTCTGCATATGACAATAGAGTATACATTACTAACTCTGCATCTGGATATAAAAAGAAAACAAATTGTTAAAAAAATATGTAACTAAATAAATAAAAAGAAAGCAATATTTTGCTGGGTTTATAACAAGATTTACTACTCAAACTAATTGCCTAGGGTCTGACTTTGAAGGTTATGTTCTGTTTTTCAGTGTTCAAAAAATGTGTCACCATTACCGCTTTAGAAAAAAAATAACTGAAAACCCATAAAATGATTTTCATTGCTACTTTTCTTCCTCATGGTATTTAAAGAGAGCCTTACCACAATTACCACCAAATGAGTTTAAATGTCAGCATAGTAACTTTTCCATAATTCTAAATTAGTTAGAATTTTGGTTGAAACAAACCAGTACAAGTACTAAAATTGAAAGCATCAGGATTCAGGCCTCTTACATTAACAATCTTTAATTTCCCAGAAATTTTTGGGCAAAGGAGGGGGGAAATGTCAGTAAAATTAAAGCATTCTAGGACTGCATGTCTCTAAACAATTGAAGCTGCACCATGAAACAGTTTAACAAAGGAAATTACCTAAAAATAGATGCACGCCATTTGCATGGCAAAATCTCCCCATAGCAAGTAATGAAACTGTCACAGAATGTAAATGAAACATCACAAAACCTGTGAATAAGCTTTGTCTACTCAGATATAGTGGCTTCTGCTTCACATATCATTCAGTGACCTAAATGCAAGAAATGGTCACATCCAAGTGCCAGCAGGGCTAGTGCTCAAGGTAAAATGTATGACAGCAAAGCTTATCACACAGTCTGTTCCCATCTCCCACTAGGAGGGGAGATCAGAGAAGAGGACAAAGGGAGGTCCGGGTAAGAGAGGCATCAAAGGAGGCCTTAAAGGGAAAAAAAAAATCAGGGAAGGGCTCCAGCATAAGAACAAAGTAGAATAAATAGAGGGGCATGGGACACTCTTCAATCAGGGTTTATAATTTCAAACAAAAACTCACCATGATTCTAGAAAAAAGACAATTTGTTGAAAAATGGAAAGGTTACTCACACTTCTGTCAATTAAAAAACAGGTACAAATGAGGGCAAGGAACCATGGTCAAGACATTCTGCAAAACCAACCCAGAGAAATCACCATTGCTTCCTAATACTTACGGCTGAATACTATGGGCTTCTCTGCCACTGCTTCTCACACTGGATATTAAAAGCCTTTGTTGGCCCTAAAAATTGGGTATTACTGCCACTACTGCTGCCACCATCCATCACCAAAATGGATTTTCTCCAGCGTCTACTCTTTTGAATCAGTAACTTCTGGAGAACCTGGGTGGCTCAGTAGGTTAAACGTCTGCCTTTGGCTCAGGTCATGATCTCAGAGTCCTAGAATTAAGCCCCACTCAGGCTCCCTGCTTAGTGGGGAATCTGCTTCTCCCATTCCCTCAGCCCCTTCACCTACTTGTGCTCTCCCTCTCTCTCTCTCTCTCTCTCTCCCTCTCTCTCTCAAATAAATAAATAAATAAAATCTTTTTTAATAAATAACTTCTTATTCAAAGCTGGAGGAGGACACACTTGTCTGCTTGGTCAAATATAGGTTATGTGCTGGGATCCTAGAAGAAAGAAACCCTGGGAAGTCAAACATCAAACATTCGCAGCCTCTACCTTATGCAAGATGGGCTCTGCTTTTCTCCAAGACTAATTACAGGGAAATTCCAAAAATATAAGAAGGAACATCTTTCCAGATGTTGGTCAGTCCTCCAGTCCCTCAAAAAAATGAGGCAGATATCCATTACAAGAAACCCAAATTGAATGAAAGAGAGAGTAGAATTCATTTAGTGTTGATATCATTCAAATAAGCCTGAAACATTTTAGAAGAGCAGAAGACAGAAAACCTCTTTCTACTTTCCCACTACATCTGAGTCACTACCTGCCATTCAAGAATATCAGTTGAGGGGCGCCTGGGTGGATCACTTGGTTAAGTGTCTGACTTCGACTCAGCTCATGATTTCAGGGTCCTGGAGTGGAACCCCACGCTTTGGGGTCCCCTCAGCAGGGAGTCTGCTTGTCCCTCTCCCTCTACTCCTCCCCCAGCTGGTGCATGCCACGCTCTCTCTCAAATAAATAAATTTTTAAAATCTTCTTTAAAAAATCAGCTGATTCTGGGGTGCCTGGGTGGCTCAGTGGGTTAAAGCCTCTGCCTTCGGCTCAGGTCATGATCCCAGGGTCCTGGGATCGAGCCCCGCCATTGGGCTCTCTGCTCAGCAGGGAGCCTGCTTCCTCCTCTCTCTCTCTGCCTGCCTCTCTGCCTACTTGTGATCTCTCTCTCTGTCAAATAAATAAATAAAATCTTTTTAAAAAATCAGTTGATTCTTTGGGAAATTATAGTAATGAGTCAACCCCAAGGATGAGTCTGCATAAAATATTAAACAAACATAATAACAGATAAGGACTTATTGAAGATTAAGACCAAGCTTAATTTTTTTTTCAGGCAAAATATAAAATCAAATGTCTAGCTTTCTGGTAAGAAATAATAAAAATAGACTATTGATAAATCATACACTATCTTAAGCATTCAATCTTGCTGCATTAGCCTCTCTGTTTAATAAAAATATGCAAAAATAACCTAAGCAGAATTGAATTCTTACTCTGTGCCAAACATGATGCTAATTTTTTACAAAATTATTCTATTCTATCTTTATATACAATCTTATGAAAAGAGATCCTGTGACCATTCCATTTTAGAGATAAATTAACAAACCTGCTGCAGTGAGAGACTTGCCAAGGGTCACACAAAAGGAGCAAAATGAAGGTTCTACTCCACTTATATCTTCAAGTTCCAACCCTAACTCCAAAGCCTGACTCTGGCTAAAAAGTCCTGTAAAGGAAGCTCAGCAAAGTCGACCTTTCTCATTTTTGTTTTATTCATCAGTCTCTCTTCAGTGTTAAAATGAATTTATGAAAACTTCAGCAGCAAAGTCTGAAATTGCAGTTGAAAGTACTTATGCAAGTGGGGGCCACTCTATCAGTGTAAGGCCCTGGGAAAAATATTTTTGCAGAGTCATTATCGATATAATATGTTTGATCTTAAAATACATTACAAAATTTATGGTCCTTATGAAGATTAGTAACTTATTGATAATGATTTAGAATAACAGGTAGAAAAGATGTACTTAATTGTTTATTGTCTAATCAGTTCTTGTGAAGATTCTTCATAATGTCCAGATGCCATCTCTTCCTGTTCAGGTCTAGGAACTTTCTCTTTCTGTTCTTCACTGTCAGATATCTTTCACTGTGAGACTATGTTATCATCACAATGCCATAGTTCTTTGGAGCCCATGTGAACTGAAACAACTCATATCTTCTTCTCGCCAAGGTTCTCTAATGCTGTTTGCATCGTTACTTATGATGCTTCTATATACTGGCTTCCAGTGATTAACCCAACTGTTGCTAATCTTCTCAAACTATAAGTGCACAACACAAGTACAGTCTTACCCGGAGTATGTGGGAAATGTAACCAACATTTAATGTAGAACTACACAACTGACTATAATGCAACAATGTTGACCATACTCCTACCTTCTGTGCACTACCCTATCGAGGAGGCATAGGATCCATAGGCAAAGTGAGAATGGTCCCTCTTATTCAAGAAATGTGCATCCCTTAATTTGCATTGCTCCTTGAGAACAGCCTGACACATGACAAGGAAACTGGAAAGGAGTTAAGATGGGCACCCTGGGTACCAGCAGTAGGGATGGGGAAGTGCCAGAGGAAAGGATGCATATAATCCCACTCTAGACAAGCTTTGGGCTGCACTATGTGCAAACATGTTTGGTTTTGTAAACGTTTCGCTTTTTTTGCCTCTTTATTTCATTATCTCTTATCTTCACTTTCATCAGTTCTCTTGATTCCCACTTTAAATATCCTACTCCTCCTGTTCCATTATATAGAAAATTGAGGAATTGGTTAATATATTGCAGTGGTTCCCATTTTGATGAATGCCTATATGATGCTGCCTCAGGAGCAAATTATTAAACACATGGACCAAATACAAAAAAAATCAAGAAACACAATCTACTAAATATTTGCCTTTTGCTGAACAAATATATATGCTAGCGGACATCTGTTTGAACCTATTCTCCCTGGATATAAATCCATAGTTTTGATCTTGTATTTTTGTGTTGGCATTAACTGTGATCCAAACACTCTTTGACAAAGCACCCTGTGTACAAGGATCACTGAAAAAAATAACATTTGCTGGAGACAAGTTAGATCAAATCATGGGGGGATAAATAAAAAGTATACTTAGTATAAAATTAGCAAAAAAGTATAAAATTAGTAATGTTGAAAGGTTTTTGTGTTTCTGAGGGTATTATATCTATGGTAAAAATAGTGTTTAGAATACAGAATTTTGTTATTTTATGTTATTTTTTGTTGCCTTTTTCCTTACAGAACAATACAGTTAATGTTTTATCAAAGGTTTATCATTGTCTTTTTCAGTATGTGATTTTATTTTTTTCTTAAACAGAATTCTAACTAGCCAAGTGTCATTTCTAATCCAATAATGAAAATAATAAGAATAATATATAACAGAATTCTCTTAACAAAATTTTAGATAGCAAAGGTTTCTATTACATTAAAAGAAGGGTGGGCAAGTGGCTATGTGTAGCTCATACTGTGAGATACCTTCTCTGGTTAAATAAATGCTTAGTTTCATCAACATCTACAGAAAATTGAAACATAGGAAGAAAGAATCAGACGTACTCCCCACAGAAATTCCTTTAATTTTTGATACAAGCCAAACTCTTCATCCTTGAGAAATAGTTTGTATAGAGAAGTGTCCTAAATTCTTCCAACAGTGCACTGCTCAGCTGCTCCAAGTAATACATTTTGTCCTTGTACGTGAGAAAGTGTTTAGTAAAACCAGATGGCCAACTGTTTTCCTGTCCTGAAGCACTTAAAACTGGCAAGAAGATATTTGAGGTCAAAAACCTTACAGATCCTAATGACATGAACAGACACTTGAAAACTCTGGTTCTTCTATAATTAGATTATTTCGATTATTCTCCTCCACCCAATTCTTATTAAGTCACAGTTTGTTATCTGAAAAATATTATTCTAATACATACTGAGCTCAAATCTCCTTCATCCCCACCTTTGTGGAAATCTGTACAAACTACACTATCATTTAACGCATTAAGAAACTAATAGGAAAATAAATTAGATTTCAAACCAGCACTTACTCTACCCATCTTTATTACTGGATATCCTGAGTGTCTCCCTTCAATATTCAACTCAGAGAGATCCACTCATGCACCAGGACATAGCCACATGATAAAATCGAGGTGCAAAGAAAAGCGCACCTTGTAGGCCAGCGGTTCTTAAAGGAATCTCCCAGGGATTGTGTTAATATGAAGTTTCTGGCTCAGCAGGTCTAGAGTTGGGCCTATGGATCTACATTCCTAATAAGCTTCCAGCTGATACCAGTGCTCCTGGACTGTGGACCATCCTGAACACCAAATTTCCAAGGCTAGACAATTTCAGAATTCTCCAGCCGCCATGCCTCCCAACTTCCCAACCTCTCTCTCTCTTTTCCATGACCCACCTTTCATGACACCCCACTCCAACCCCTTCTGGTGCATGCATGAAGTTTGTAGTTTTGTCTACCTCTCTACCATCCTCATTTCTCATCTCACAGGAAGATTCTTTCTTCAGTCTCTGGCCTCTAGAATCCCTTCCTTCATTTTGACATCATCTCCAGAGCTCCTTGGAGGTAACCAGTGTTTAGACAATAACAGTGGGAAGAAGGGGTAAAAGAAAACCCTAACGTCCCAAAAGGAAGTAGAAGATAGGAAAAATACCTTTGGGCAATCTGAAATCCATTTGAAAGATATCAGATAATCAAACCTAAAAATCTTTTCAGTGCGAGCCTTCGTGTATGGACCGAGTGATCAACCAGTACTTACAAGTTCAGAGAGAAGAGTAGTTCATCACAATAACTCAAGTAGGGGAGCTTCGTGCGAAACTAGAGAGATAAACTCTACTTTCAAAGTTGTGTCGGGATTAAATGGGTGAAGTGGTGTAGGGATGACATTTCAGAAGAGAGTAACATGAGCAAAGGTGCAAGGGTAGAAAAGTTTAAGCAAAGAATGTGACAGGATCAGTGAATTCACCCACCAGAAAGACATAAAGAGTTAATATGAAGTTCCTGAATGCCAAGTTAGAAAAGATTTATTTCTTTTCATAGGTGGTGGAAGACACTGAGCTTATAGAAGGAGCAACATGACTAGAATGATCTTACTTCCCACTTTTCCTGGGACACTCCCAGTTTACACCACTGCCCAAGCTTCATTATCTTTACTGATACCACTCCCTTTAACTTTCCAAAATGCTCCAGTTTGAACAATGTATTATGTGGTCTCCCTAGACCATATATATATATATATATATATATATATATATATATATGTGAAATATACATATTTCACATATATACTAACCACATAATGGAGTTAGTATTTTACTCTAGATCATAATCTCAGAGTCCTAGGATCAAGCCTCAGTCTCCCTGCTCAACGCAAGGTGGGAGGCGGGGGGCGGGGGTAGTCTGCTTTTCCCTCTCCCTCTGCCCCTCCCCCCACTGGTCTCCTTGGCTCTCTCTTACTCGTTCTCTCTCTCTCTCTCTCATATAAATAAATAAATAAGTCTAAAAAAAAAAGGAAAAAAAGAAGGTAATGGCAGCTTGGGGGGCATGGGTAGGTTGCTGATAAGGATGGCAACAGGGGTGGGAAAAAAGTTAGATGTTATATATATCTTATAAGATATATATATGACCTATTATATCTTGCATACCTATAGATCCAGAGAAAAGAAAACTCAGTGAGAATGAATCCTTCCATTCTTGTGGAGATGTCAAATTTCTAGTTTATATTCCTTGTTTCAGCAATGTAGAGGCTCAAAACATTTATGTCATTCAAAAAACAGTACTTTTTAAAAATTAAGTGATCACCACAGGAAAAGTCACACTATGTGACCTTAGATACCAAATCATGCCTAAATTCAATGACATATATAAGAGGGTGTTTTTTATTAAAAATCATACATGAAAGAGAAAACTGATTTGATCTACATACGTAAAAGGATTATTCTTTTTATTTACCTAGATTCAGTTCACATCAGCAATATATTCCTAGTGTACTTCACTTTTCTTCAGTTCCTAAACCAGACATAATTGGACTTGAATACTGCCTGAACAGGGAGTATAAAAGGTATTGAGAGGCAAAGTGTGACCTCAACCATTGAAGTTTTCTTGTAGCTACTGCCTTGAATCTATCCTTCTATTCACTTGCCCTACAATTAATTGTTCTTGTGAGTCCTATAGGTTCAGACTTCTCGGACTTTGAAACCTCTGGCTTACCTTATCCTTGGTCCTATGTTCCCTCCTGAGTCCCATCAGGGTATCTGATTTCCACATGCAAGTACACCTTGACTCTTGCTTTCCATCCTCATTTCTAGCAGCGTTTCAAACTAAATTTTTTGGAGCCAGGGATGTTTCTGGGCTTATTTCCACCAGGTAATTTGATGATATTTGTATCAAACCCAGATCATAATGTTAAAGAGTGCAGGGGTGGGGGGAATCTTGCAAAACACACAGTAATTTTACAGATAAGGAAACTGAACTCAGAGAGGTTAAGTATGCAGAATCATATAGAAAATTGATGGCAGATTTAAGACAAGAAGCCAAAGGTCACATCTTGTAGCTCAAGGTTTCATTTATCACAAGTTTCTTTATTCCTTAGCTGTGGTCCCCGTGCTGAGATCAAATTTAACAATAGTTGTAGTCTGATCTTTAGCATACATATGTATCATCCTATCATCCATGCCTTCTTCTTATCCTCTTACTGAGCTTCATTTACAAGATACAGATAATTCATTTTCACCTGAAAAACAGAGATACTCCTAGGGTGAAATATAATAGCTACTGAAGCAATTCACTAAAAAAAAAAAAAAATTAAATTCAAACAACAGAGAAATAACATATCACCAGTTTGAAGGATATAAGGAATCTAAATTGTGCTAAGTAACTATCAAAATGAAAAAAATAGATATAGCTCAAAAACATTGTCACCTTAGTAATGTTCTTGGGGAAATCCTACTATCAAGGAGAAGTTTCCTGCTGTTCTTATAAGAAGTTGGAACTTTAAGATTTCCCAGGAGCACAGAACTAATTAGATTGTAAAGCACTGATTTATTACTATTTCAAAAGAAAAATTCTATATTTTAAGTCACCAACATTGATGCTCTAACAAGCTGAAAACTCATTTTGTGTACAAATTTCAATTCCTTTTAAAGATAAATTAAACAGACAGCACAAATACAATATCCCAACTCCGATAGTTGTTACAAAAAAAAAAAATAAAAAAAAGATAAAAATCACCGTGGAATTCCCAAGTCTCAAATGCACATCTTGTTCCAGCAACAACCCACATGAATTTTGTCCTTTCCCACTAAAAACCAAAACACTAATTTAAGCACTTCAAAGCTAGCATGGTTTTTGTGCAAAGAACTTATTGGATGCTTGACATGGAAATAAATCAAAAGATGGTGAAAAAAATGTTTAAATGTTTTGTATAGAGAATGAGGATTCAGAATCCAAGTCAATGTATTCTTGTCCTCTCCCTTTGCTATTTTCTATAGGAATCCCAAAGAAGACTAGACATAAATAATGAGACAGGAAGAATAAAAAATTAAATATCTAACCTCTCAAGCCCTCAACAGAAATATATCAAAAAAGATAAAGCTTGCTTGGTTTCTCAGTTACACTGAGTAGGTACTCTTTTTGTTTAAAATCCTTTTGTGTACACATCTTTAAATAAAATAAATAGAGGTAAAAATAACAAGGTTTTTAATAAAATTAACAAAATGAAGAGTTGTTCACTTTGCTTTGAGGAAAAGAGATACAGACCTCTGAGCTAATGAAAGTAAGATACTTCACATTTACAACCAACACTAGAAATTACTATGTCTCGGTTAGATGTTTTCACCATTAGTAAATTAGAGAAGCATAGAAGATTTTATTTCTTACAATTGTAATCTCACAAACATTCATGGTAATAGCAAAAAGCCCAGGTATAGGTCAATCCCCCTTGCTATACTTTTGAAAATCTCAGAAGGCAAAGTAACCCAATTTATTGAATAACTACTATGTTCCCATTTTGTTGCTGAGGGCATTAAATACAATATTTACAGCAATCTTAAGAAGTATGTATTATTGACTTTCTATTAGTAAAAGACTATCATGGCTCAGACAGTGGGCAAATGGGAAATAAGAATTCAAACCCAAATTTTTCTTACTCCAAAACCCATTCTCTTCCCATAGCACTTGTGTTATTAGTGCTACTCCTAATAACTCACATGATCAACCAAATACGTGAATTCTCCAGTGATGTACTGCATTTACTAAAAAGATTTTATAAGCTCATTTAATTGCACTTACTGATAGCTAGAGAGAAAATACTTCCATAATTATTTTAACAGGCTATCTTGTGAAAACATTTATTAAATACCACTGATGTACATACAACAAACAAACTCTTCTAAGTAATGTAGAAAACTCCCCAAACTATTCAGTGCTTCACTGAATATGTATTTACTTACTCTCTTATTTTCTACATTTCCCTACTACAAGCAATAGTTTAGTGATAAAATGATTTCACAGATGAAACTCCAAAGAACTATCACAAGAATCAATTTCAGGTTGATTCCCATTAATAAATGTATTTACACCAATCTTCAATTTTTGATGAGTATATAAGGAACAGCTGTTCCAGAGACCTGAATAAAGCCTGTGGCCAAGGAACAGTATGTGTTTCTATGTAACATTAACTAGTACATAGAGAGAAGTAATATTGACCTTATTGAAATCAATTTGTCAGCAAGTGAACTATCTAGTTTGAATAATCTTTGTGGTCCCTCTGAAAACCCAGAAGCTATCTATATGTATTAGGTCCAAATATAGTCATATATTTGGTCACTAAAAACCAGTCACGCGTGACAATTTTAGAAAAAGTCTTTGGACATACTTTGAATTGAAAATTACTTCCAGTGGTACCTGGGTGGCTCAGTGGGTGAAAGCCTCTGCCTTCAGCTCAGGTCATGATCCCAGAGTTCTGGGATCAAGCCCCACTTAGGGCTCTCTGCTCAGCAGGGAGACTGCTTCCCTTCCTCTCTCTCTGCCTCCTTCTCTGCCTACTTGTGAGCTCTGTCTGTCAAATAAATAAATAAAATCTTTTATTAAAAAATAAATAAATAAATAAAATTACTTCTGATTATCATAAGAGAATACAAATGTTGGTTGCTCCTTTATCATACAGGGACAGCAATAATACACATAACATTCAATAATCAGAAGCCTCTTAAAGGGAAATGTCTACTCCTTTAAGACTCTGAACTTTGCTTTACTTTAGAAAAGCGTGTTTGGCACTGGATTAATCTCCCCCAAAGCCACATTACTGCTGAGTGAAATAACAAAACTAGATTATTTAAGCATGGCAGCCTGCTAGGCAGCACATTTCTGAGTGGTTATCATAGATCATACCTCAGGTAGCTGTTGTAAGGCTCCGAAAGCAAAATGATTCACAAGAACTGCATAAATCAACAGAAATTATTTTGTTTGGCATTAATACTGCTATTATGAAGTGAAATTAATATAGATGGATAAAGAAAAATCTGCAACATGCTAACCTCTTCCTGTGCCTTCTCCTCAAGTTCACAACACCCTTTGGTTTGAATGTACCAAGGGATAGAAACCACATGTAACATTCTCCGGCTTAAAACAAATTTTACAGCTTGTACCTGGTTTCTGGCTACTCTACCAAGTACATTACATACAGACACCAGAAACATTGTCAAAGTCACCTAGGTGACAAATGAGGCAAAAAGACCATGGGTGCAGTGAGGTAAACAGAGGGAAATGTGCTTTTCATACATTCAGTAGAACAATGTCATCCTCAAAGAACTTCTAGAAAAGCTAATCAATTATCAACAGGTGATTTTGTGTCTCCTGCTTGGGAAGTTCAAGAAAGCAACTAATGAGGGTCAACTGGGTGGTTCAAATGGTTAAGCATCTTCAGCTCAGGTCATGATCTCCAGGTCCTACCTAGGGTTGGGCTTCCTGCTCAGTGGGGAGTCTGCTTCTCCCTCTCCCTCTGTCCCTCCCCTCCACTTGTGTCCTCTCTCTCTGTCAAATGAATAATGAGTAAATAAAATCTTATAAAAAAATAAGCAACTAATGAGCAGCAAACAACTGTATGTTTGTATGTTACCAAGGAACTTCAGACTGCTGGCCACTCTACCTGGAATTCAGCAAATTAAAAAAAAAAAAAATGCAAAAGCTTACTTACAGAATATTATGATAATAATAATAGGTAACATTTCTTGACTATATGTTATGCACCAGGAACTTAACATTCATTACCTCATTAAGTAACAACACCCTGATTTTAGGAAAGTTCCATTTTAGAAATGATGAAACTGGAGTTCAGAGATCAATAATATCTTCATTCACTTGAATACTATATTAATCAGGGCAGACCATATAATTCACTAATGTACCCTCAGCTCCAAAACAGTGCCAAGCACTCAGTAGGCGTTCAATAAATAACGAAGGGAAGTCGAAACAATTCCAAAGTTGAAGGCACTTCTCCCAATGCCATGATACTCCTCCAGAGATATAGGAAGACAAGAAAGAAGGAAAGAGATAGAGAAAAAAAGGAAATAAGAAAGAGAAAAGAAAAAGACTATTATTAGTGGGAAGAAGAATCTTTTATATTTTCACTGGTTTAAAACCAATGGACAATTATTTTTATATATGTCTGGCTAATGAACAAATTTATGCTTATAAATTGAAAAAGTTAGATGAAATGGATAAATTCCTTAGAAACTACCAAATCTCACTTGAAAAGAAACTGATAACCTAAACAAAGAAATAAAAATTAACTTTTCCACAAAGAAAACTGTTTTCCACTGTCACAATCTTTTCTCCCGTTGTATATAGTCAATAACCCATGCTCATCAATTTTTCTTTAAAATTTCAATCCCTGTCTTCTACGACCACCTAGTCAAAGCCTTTTTCAGCTTTTGCCTGAATTTGTATAATAGCTTCTAAGCTGTTACTCTGCTTTAATTCTTTCCTGGTAAAAATCTCTATATTTCTTAAAGCACTGCCTTTATTTACCTACTTAAAACAACTTTAGGATTTCCCCCTTTGTTTACAGAAACAGTCTCAACTCTTTTGGGAGTCAGTTTCCCACAGGCCTATCACATTTTGTTCATTGTGTGAAACAAAGCACTAACTGCCCTTTGTTTTAGATTGTTATTTTCGAGAATGTTTATAAGGAAGATAGATACAATGTCTCTCCCTCTTGAGCAAAAAAGAGTCATGCTACTTTCCAGTCTAGAATATTCTGGTCCCCTAAACTCAGGGACCCTCTCTTACAATGAAACCTACTGTGTGTAACAGATGTCTTTTTTATCACTCTATGGGAATTAGGACTCAAGGAACCAGAAAAAAAAAAAATCTGATATTCGGGCTTCTGATTTTCTACCAGTCACAAACTGTCCTTCATCTCTGACAAAAGACTCTCGTGTTTTATACCAGCATCCTTGAAGCTAACTTTTTAGCTATCAGAGTAAAATTTCAAGCCCTTCACAGTTCTTGAGAATTAGAATTTTAAAACACTCATGTCCAGTCTCCCTTACATCAGTTAATTCAGAATCCCTGACAGTGAGCCCTGAACATTGTTTGTTGTTGTTGTGTTGTTTTGTTTTGTTTTGTTTAGTTTTACTGGCTGCTTGGAGTTTATTTTCCACTCCATACAAAACATGCAGTTACAGGGTGATAGGAAGCTTTGTGTGTGGCTTGGATAGCAAAACCTGGACTTCTCTCAAGTTCCTGTTTGGTGTTTTGCTGTTTCCATATGAAAGAGCCCAACTGTTTCTGCTTGCCACAGCCTGCCAGGTCTATGGGGAGGACAGGGGGTGGAGGGGAGGAGCTCAGGCAAGCCTAGCACCTCCTGAAGCCAGGTAGTGTGGCCACTTGGGAGTAGGGCCTGGTATTGGCTTTGCCAGGCAGGCCACCAGGCTGCTTTCTCATGGCTTCCAGAGCCAACTCACAGGTGACTGACAGTGCCACTGGCGGCCTGGGAAGATTCCAAGCATTCTGGGGACTCCAACACTATAGCCACAAACAGGAGAGTGGACTTCCCCCAAAAAGAAGTTTGCCCACCAGTGACCCCAGTCAGCCTCGTGAAGACGGGGTGTTGAGGGATGGCTTCCTCAGGGTACTCCACACTTCCACAGCAGCTGTCAAAGGAAGTGGAACCCATGCTGTGCTAGTAACAGTCCTGTGGGAGGAGGGAAGAATGAGTGAACCCCTGGAGGGGATGGCTGCCGCATTGTCACTTGTGGACATTGTCACTTGTGGATCGGTGGAAACCTCGCTGGCAATCCCCTGCAGGCCTCGGACTGTGATCACAGGTGGCGGGGATAGGAACACTAGGCCACTGAGCCCACTGGCAGAGGAGACCGCCGAAAGCCCACAGGGTCTGAATATTGGATTTTTTTAAGTTCCCCAGGTAATTCTAATCAACAGTCACATGAATCTATAGGGTAGGATTTATATTCAAGGCACTCTAAAATCTGACTCAAATTTGCCTCTTCAAACTCACTTTTCTGGTGGAAAATTGGACACAAGTAAGAGAAAAGACTATCTAAACTAGAGGAAGAGAGACATCTTGACCAGCGAGAATCGAAATACAGAAAATAAGGATAGACAAATATAATGGAGAAAACAAGATTCTGAAGGCCACAGTAGAAATACAAATAGGAAAAAAAAAAAAATGCACTGAGTATCCAGGATTGTTTGCTGTTAAAGAATGCATTAGGAAAAAATTAAAAAGGAGAAGTAGAGACCGAGATCTAATGGCTACTAGGGCCCAACAACATCTGAGAGAGGAAGACAGAGGTAAAATCTCAAAAAAAAAAAAAAAAAGAAATTATCCCCCGAGGGGGACCAGGATCCTGGAAACTATCAACAGGTGGCTTCTCAAGCTGCAAATATAGAGTCCATTGTCAAAGTTGTTGGGAAACAACCCCTCAGGCTTAGGAAAGCCAAGACTAAGTTGTTAAAATAAAAACCTGCATAGATTTGAGGGGAGAAAGTCAGGATCAGCATAAAAATACATTAAGAATTATTAAGTGAGTTTCAGGGCGACAGTGTGCCCTGAAAGTATGCGCCTGAAATGGGGGTGAAATTAGGACTCTAAGGGATGGCAAACCAAAGACGGGGCACAGCACAGTGGAGCCAGACAGAACAAAAGCAGATGGAGTCTCAGTTACATGTTGGCCAGATGGGAGAACATCTCCCAGGTGGGATTATCCAACTCAAAATGTATAAAATGGACAGGATATATTTGACAAGCAGAGGTTTTGATAGTCCCAGAATCCCATTATCCCCCTATCAGCATCGACACATAATCTGGAGGAACAGGGTAGTATTACAAAGAATAAGTTAAAGGGGGGAAAAAGCATTTAGAGCAAGCAAAAGGTGTTAAGAGAAGGAAATGAAACAATTTAGAAGCTGATTAAAAATTCAGTTGAGCTTCCCTGAAGATTTAACAGAAGCGTAGAGAAAAGTGAAACTAGAGACAAATATCCTACAGCTACAGAAGAATATGTGGGAGAAAATAATTTTACTTAAGACCTGGAACATTGAAAAACATTGACTGCCTTAACCAGCAGTCCCCTAAGGACACAATTTTCAGAATTACCAAAAGGAACTTTAGTTCAGAAATCTATCGGAGCAACCCTCAGGTTAGCGCGAAGGAAAACTTCCTACAGCAACTCCTGGTATTAGGCACTTCGTAGGAAAAGGAAAGAACAGGTACAGGCTAAAAAGGCCTGTCACAAGATCCTGCATGACTATGTCTCTAGACAGCGTCCACACTCATTAAGCTCTCGACTGTCTGAAGCACAAGATTCAAATAGAAAAAGTGAATTGGAAATTGAAAGGGTATAAATAAGCAAAAGGAAAAGAAAAACATCTCAGAAGAGACCCATGGGCCAAAGTTGCCACCACCATAATTTCTAAGCTTAGAGGAAATAAATACAGAGTACATGGATAGCTTCCCTTCCCCAATTCTGTTCATGGGAGAGTGCCAAAATTAACTCTGGCTAGAAGAGAGCTCAGGCTTTCAAGTTCCCTGATCATAGATCTGAAAGAACTATACTCATAGATGGGAATCACAGCAAGTCTGAACTGAGAAAAATACCTCCACCGAACTTCTTTCTCTAAATACTACTGGGACTTTAGCAACACTAAATAGGGGGTCCTCAGAACACACTTTCATTGGGATTTCTGTTCTGTGAGATTAGACTTGGCCTGTTTTCTAAATTAGGTGGGTGTTCAGATCATCTTTTGTTCTATTAAATCCTTGGACACTTTTTTCAAAAGCAATGGTATGAAAGAGTTAAGTAATACAACTGAAGGAACTAACTGCATTTTAGTGAAAAACTGACCACACAAGCTAAAAGAACCTGACTTTCCCCAGGCACCAGAGAGAATTTGAAATTTGGGAAGACTTAAAGTCCTTTGATTTTAATTAAATTTTAGCAATATAATTTGAGACTTCAAGTCTTTGGAATCTCCCTGAAATATTATAATTAGAAGACATTTATACTCAAGTTTGGGACATCTTTGTGCCGATGGCAGTTTATTACCAAAGTGTCTTGTGTTTGCATTCAGTCTTACTGCAAACCTGACTAGGGATTTTGAACATTATGGTGAGCCTTGGTTACAAAATACTACTTTAATTAGTGAACTGGTCCAATTTATTTCAGAGCCTTCTAGGTGCTACATCTACACTGATAACTAGAAGAGGCACAGCAATTGGTAGGGAGTGGCCTCATGAAAAGGGAAGCCGTCTCAAAAGTTTCTCTGGTCCCCTAGAAAGGAGAGCCACACTCCTGACTAACCACTGAAGGCTTAATAGTTAAACCCAAGAGTTAACAGCAAAAAAAAAACAAAAAAAAAAAAAAAAAAAAAAAAAAAACAAACAAAAACCAATAACTCCATGGAATTCAGCAAATGGAGGTAACAAGAAACTCCATGTATTCTTTGATGAATTTGGGAAAAGGAACCAGAAAAGCAGAGCTGAACTTAAGCAGAGCTGAGATCCTTTCCCACCCCTCTTCCTTTATGGGAACAATTTGCCTGCACAAAGTACACATTATCCTCTATCCTTAACACAACTGAAATGTTACAACTCTGCCCCAGGGGAGGAAGCCTGCCAGAATCCAGACAGGCCTGTGAGTGGGAAAGTCTATTTATGGGATTCACTATAGATGGAGTTCAGTATCTTTGCCACATACCCCAGTGTCCTAACAATTCTGGCCATAGTAAAATGAGCATTTAGATCCTCCTCTGCTAGATTTCTTTGTCTGTCTCAACTGAATTAGAATACAAAGGAAAGAAGCAGATTGATGTTATGTACTGCTCTTCTCCAAACCCTTATCTGGCTCTCAAAGCCCAACCAACACCCTATTGCCTCACACCAGACAGCTCTGTTACCCTCCTAACCCTAGTAGATATTTGAGTGTGAGCCCTGGAACAGCATTATCACAGCTGGAGTAAAGAAAATTTTACTGAATAAGCATAGATGGAATTGGATGATAGATCAGTACCAGGTTTAGTAAAAGGAAGAAAATTTCACAGATGACACCAAAAATTTTATCTTGGGGAGTAGGGGAAGAATCTGAACAAGGATGGCATTGCTGTTAAAAAGAGAGAGAGAGGGAGAGAAAGCAGAGCTTAGCCTGATGTCACTACTCTTTCAGCTTTATAAGCACTTACTTACTACATACTATGTGCCAGGAAGTATGTTCTTAGTTAATAGTATACAAATGAAAGGGCATGGAAGAAGTTTTCTGCCAGTCACCTTACAGTCCCCTGCCTGGCAGCACTACCAGTAACATCAGTGGGACACAGCGTACAACAGAAGGTAAGTTTCTGGCGTGAACATTTTACTTTAATCCATCAAAGAACATGAAAGGAAGATCCAAATGCATGTCCACAACAATACAGTAGAATCCTTTTCTTCTCAATTCCCCTGCTCCCACCAGATTTCCAGAAACTCTCAGTCCCCAAACCCCTGGTTTCTGAACCCAAGATTTTTTTTACTGCCTCTTCTCACTCTTGGTTCTTCTCTTTCCATTTTCCTTTGCACCTGATGTTCCCAAACCTTCGCCACAGACTGACTTCCTGAGAGACATCATCTGGAATGTCCATGACTTTTCTCCCCATGGATCAGCCCACTGACTTTTTCTTTTCCATATCCGCACCTACTGTCCTCACTTGACATTACGAAAATGTAATATCCTTTCTGGAAATCTCTGAATTCCTTTGAAAGGTGGTAAAGGCAAGGAAGCTAAGTGAGCACAACCAAAATCCTCTTCAGGGGAAATTAGAGGGGGTAGGGCTAAGAACATTTACACAATCTTGTGCAATCATAATTATAATAATAAGCATACTAATTAAAATATTGAGTGTTTACTACTTGCAAGGGCTGAGGCAGAGCACTCTTTTTTTTTTTTTAATGCTTTTTTTAAAATTTCTTTTCAGCATAACAGAATTCATTGTTTTTGCACCACACCCAGTGCTCCATGCAATACCCACCACCTGGCTTCCCCAACCTCCCACCCCCCCCCACCCCCCCACCCCCCCGCCCCTTCAAAACCCTCAGGTTGTTTTTCAGAGTCAATAGTCTCTCATGGTTCACCTCCCCTTCCAATTTCCCTCAACTCCCTTCTCCTCTCCATCTCCCTTTGTCTTCCATGTTATTTGTTATGCTCCACAAATAAGTGAAACCATATGATAATTGACTCTTTCTTCTTGACTTATTTCACTCAGCATAATCTCTTCCAGTTCCATCCATGTTGCTACAAAAGTTGGGTATTCATCCTTTCTGATGGAGGCATAATACTCCATAGTGTATATGGACCATTTCTTCCTTATCCATTCGTCCATTGAAGGGCATCTTGGTTCTTTCCACAGTTTGGCGACCGTGGCCACTGCTGCTATAAACATTGGGGTACAGATGGCCCTTCTTTTCACTACATCTGTATCTTTGGGGTAAATGTAGTGCAATTGCAGGGTCATAGGGAAGCTCTATTTTTAATTTCTTAAGGAATGTCCACACTGTTCTCCAAAGTGGCTGCACCAACTTGCATTCCCACCAACAGTGTTAAGAGGGTTCCCCTTTCTCCACATTTTCTCCAACACATGTTGTTTCCTGTCTTGCTAATTTTGGCCATTCTAACTGTTGTAAGGTGGTATCTCAATGTGGTTTTAATTTGAATCTCCCTGATAGCTAGTGATGATGAACATTTTTTCATGTGTCTGATAGCCATTTGTATGTCTTCATTGGAGAAGTGTCTGTTCATATCTTCTGCCCATATTTTGATATGATGATCTGTTTTGTGTGTGTTGAGTTTGAGAAGTTCTTTATAGATCCTGGATATCAACCTTTTGTCTGTACTGTCATTTGCAAATATCTTCTCCCATTCCGTGGGTTACCTCTTTGTTTTGTTGACTGTTTCCTTTGCTGTGCGGAAGCTTTTGATCTTAGTGAAGTCCCAAAAGTTCATTTTCGCTTTTTTTTCCTTTGTCTTTGGAGACATATCTTAAAAGAAGTTAGTGTGGCTGATATCGAAGAGGTTAGAGGCAGAGCACTCTTACACAGACTGTTTCACTTGATGCATCAATTCTTCAAGATAATTACTATCACTACTATTATAGTTGACCTTTGAACAATACAGTAGTTAAGGGCTGCCACCACATGCAGACAAAAATCCATGCATAACTTTTGACTCCCTAAGTATTTGCTAATAGGCTCCTGTTGATGGGAAGCCTTACTGATATCATAAAGCATCGATTAACACGTTTTATATGTTATATGTATTATATACTGTTATTCTTAAATTAAGCTAGAGAAAAGAAAATGTTCCTAAGAAAATCATAAAGAAAATTCATTTACAGTATCATGAAAAATCCACATATAGGCAACGCAGACTGTGGGCCCAGAGATCTCTTGCTTTAACAGTGTCTGGATGACCAAACCCGAGGAGACCCCTTCCGGCAGCCTTGGACCACCTCCAACCTCTTTTCCAGTCGCAGTCTTCAGAGCCTTGGTCGCAGCATCCCCTGCCTCCAGGACCAGCCATCACTGGTGTTTTGTTTTCTTTGTTTTGTTTTGTTTTTGTGCACTTAGCTCCTCACTGCCATTGATCATGAGCCCCAGATTCACGGGAATTATTCCAGCGACAACACGCACCTGCGGGGCTCCTACACCTGCCTCTCTCTGGGCCTGTTTGGTGACGAAGTGGCTCTGGAGGTCTCCGGCCATGTCCTCTGGCATCTACTGAGGAGAAGTGGGAGGCCTCCTAGCTCTCCAAAAGCAAAACCAGCTAGGAAACCGCGCCCTCTTCCCTGGCCTGTGCATGCCGCCTGAAGACAAGGACAGGGGCGCCTGGGTGGCGCAGTGGGTTAGGCCTCTGCCTTCAGCTTGGTCATGATCCCGGGGTCCTGGGATCGAGCCCCGCCTTGGGCTCTCTGCTCATCAGGGAGCCTGCTTCCTCCTCTCTCTCTGCCTGCCTCTCTGCCTACTTGTGATCTCTCTCTGCCAAATAAATAAATAAAAACCTTTAAAAAAAAAAAAAAAAAAAACCAGGACACCTGGAGGTAGCCACGGTCCTGGATGAGAACCTGCCCAGGCACAGGGAATCTGCGGGCCCTGGGTTCCGCCCAGGCAGCCAGACCCCACCTCTGGCTCCCTGAGGAGCCGCTTCCGGGAGGAGAGGCGAAAAGCGTCAGGAAGGAGGCGAGGCGGCCACCCCACTCTCCTCTGCAGGCTGGCCTGGGCCAGTCTCTGGAAAGGCTCAAGGTCAAGCAGGAATTAGGAGCCCCCAGAGCCCAGCGGGCCTTGAAGGGTGCCTCTGGCGTTCCCCTGGTGTTGGGGCTTCTGCCTGAGCCTCTCCCTTCCACCCCTGGGCAGATTTTTAATGACCCTGGAGCCCTCTTTCAGGCCCTGGGCCAAATGGAAATAAAGCTTTTCACAGCAAAATGACAACAACAACAAAACGTTTTTTAAAAACTACGGTAAGTGGACCTGTGCAGTTCAAACCCCTGTTGTTCAAGGGTCAACTGTGTTTCTGTTTTAGAGTGAAGACAACTAAAGCTTAGTAGTTAAACACTGCCTGAGATCACAAAACTCAAAAGACGTGAAGTCAGAACTGAAACCTAGGCCTGCCTGACTTGGAAACTCTTAACTTTCTCATATCTTTTTTAATCCATGACAACCATATCTTACCCTTTTCTTCCCATCACCCTCTCCAAAATTGCAATTATTTTAGATAGAGTACAAAATACCAGTAACTTAAAGTACTTATAGCATCACCGTACGTAAAAGCATGTCTGTGGTCCCGCTGCATTGTCATCACTACAAGTAATATTTGTTTTTTTTTCACTTACAATGTCTAAAATGAAATACCTCCACCCAGTCCTTAGCATCCAAATTTTCTTTATTCTATAAAGTATATCATTTTACACACACACACACACACACACACACACACACTCTCATTAGATCACAACATCAATCTGGAGTTTACTCTCTTGCAAAATCTGTGCCATGAGTATCTCCTGTTGATTCTCCTTGAAAATGTCCCTCTGGTCAATCTTTCCAGGACTACTCTCATGCCTACCATAGACCCTCATCATTTTAGACTTTGAAGTACACAGTAATACCTTAAGTGAATTACCACTTCTAGTTTCCCAATTTTGACACACTATATACTGACTTTTCACAGACTCTTCAGTGATTCATCAGTCTTTAGACTAAATTCCACATTCTTTTGCCTACATCTCTAATCCCCAAAGACTCAGCTCCAAATAGTTTGCTCATTGTTTCCTGAATATATGTTCACATTTCTTTTTTCTAAGTGAAATACAAGCAACTAATAGTATTTTTAAAATGGGTTTATCTTTATTCACAATTAAAGGTATGTTAATTTAAACAGTGAAATACAATTTTTAATCCAGCAGCTAAGCAAAGACAAAATTTTAAAAAGTGTTAATAAACACCTTTGGGAAAATAGGCACCCTAATTCCTTAACAACAAAAAGTACTTCAGTGTTTGGAGGGCTATTTCTAACAAAAAAAATGTAAAAGGCAGGGTACCTGGGTAGGGCAGTTGGCTGAATAACTCACTCCTGATTTCGGCTCAGCTCATGATCTCTGGGTCGTGAAATTGACCCCACTCAGCCCCGGGTCAGGGTCCACACTCAGTACAGAGTCTGCTTAAGACTTTTTTCCTCAAATTGGATAGTATTGTTTCTTTTTTATAATATTTTATAATTATAATTATGAACATTGGATTGCTACATGTAATAAATGACTTTACTGAAAAAAAATATGTCTGTGCTGAAATTTTTTAAAAAAGTCTCTTTTCCCCGCTTTATGCCTCCTGCCCCTAAAATAAATAAATAAATCTTTAAGAAAAATGTAAAAGACTTCCCTTGTAACTCTAAGAACTTGTGCTACAGATACTTTAACACCAGAAAGAAAATATATATATATATATATGCACACACAAATTTATTTATTAAACATCATTGTGCTATTAAAAATAATACCTAGGAAACAACCCAAATGTCAAATAGGAAATAAGTAACCGACTAAATAAATTATGATGCATCTATACAATGACATACTGTGCTTTTGTAAATACATGTATTGTATACATACATGTGTGTAAATATATGTAATTGATCTCTATGTATTAACATAGACGCTTCTGATACAACACTAAGCACAAAAATCAATTGTTGCACTAATTTCAATGAATCTCTAGGGAATTATGATGAGTTTTAAAAAGACAATCTTAAAAGGTTACATCTATTTAATTCCATTTATATAACATTATGAAATCACAAAGGTATAGAGTTGAAGAGCAAATTAGTGATTGCCAGGAGTTAGGGATTAGGGTTGTAGCTGTAAAGAGGATAGCACAAGGGAGCCTTGCGGTAATGGAACAGTTCTAATCTTATTGTGGTAGGAACTACACACGGTCAAATTGCATGAAGTACGCACACATATTCACATGCACAAGTGCATATGCAACTGTTAAAATCGGAATTAGTTCTATGGATTGTACCATTGTCAGTTTCCTGATTGATACTGTACTATGGATGTTAATTTAGGAGAAGGGTGGGTGAAGCAGGCAGGGAACATCCCTGAACATAATACCTTTATCACTTCCCATGAATATATAATTATTTCAAAACAAAAAGATTTTTTTAAAACAGAGGTATCCTCCCTGCATTCACTGAAAAAGCAGTATTGAATATAAAGATTACGCAGCTCTTACTAGAACAGAAGGCTGAGTGATGGTAGTAGTTTAAGAAGGGTATAGATGTTGTATAAAGAGGATTAGAATTGTTATAACGTGCTGATGTCATCCTATAGTCTTATTTTTTTCCTTACTTAGGAGATGGGTTATTGCAGATAAAATTAAGGATCTCAAGAGATCCTCCTGGATTGTCCAGGTGGGCCCTAAATCCAGTGACCGTTATCCTTATAGGAAACAGAAGCACAGAAGACATAGGGGGATGAGGAGAAGGACACAGGAAAACACAGCCAGAGATTGGCATGAAGCAGCACCAAGGAACTCCAGGAGACACCAGAATCTGGAAGAGGCAAGGAAGGGTTCTCTCAGAGAGCCCCTTGCTCACTTACTAAATCTTTCAGTAAACTGCAGAAAATAAAAAGGGCAATTTGTAGAATGGACATGTGGTTATATCTTAATGGTGTAAAATATATAAATACTTATGGATTAAAATATCCATATGTCCACCCCTAACTGTTAATAATACTGCCTCTAGAGAATGTGTGAGAGCTGGAGACAGGGGGAATTTTGTTTTTTACACTATACATTTTTTAATTTTTTACTTTCTTTTATATTGGCATGTATTTCTTTTTATAATTTAAAATTGATTCAGAAGATAACGAAGAGGAAGTAACAGAAGGGGAAAGAAAGGGAAATGAATTTCTTCCTCTGAGTCTTTGTTCATCCCATTTTTCAAGGCCTGTGTTAAACCTTTCTTCTTACATGAGGTCTCAACAGAACTCTGAACTCTAGAGGTATTGTACATATTGTCTACCCTACATATTTGGGATTTAGAAAAGTGTTTCTTGAAATAGTAGATCCTGAAATCACCGTGTTCTCCAGAAATGTTTATCATTCTATTAAGAATATCTTATATTTGCTAAAAATGCACTGCATTATCTACCATGATGAAGAGAAGAAAAAAGATAATATTTTGAGGAACATGGACTTTAATTAAATACCATAGTCTTAAACTTCTGAGTTGATCAGTGATTTAGAAGAAAAAAATATAACCTTAAATAATTACTCAGTTTTAATAAAGTAAGACTTCAGGGTTTTTTAAACATGTATATTTATTTTTAAAAAGCAATCTAAGTTTTAAAGACCATTAAAACTCATATGAATGTCTAATACCAGCTGTACCAGTCCAGTGTTCCTCAATCCATTGCTGTTGACCATTTCCCACAAAAAGCCTGCCCTGCCCTCTTGTGGTGAAGTCTGTCCTATGCAACAAGCATAGGGGAAAGCTAATCCAAAATGTGTATGCCGCTACAATCAGACCTCCTATTCCTTTCATCGATGTTAGGGAAGAAACGGGAATTGTTTAATGTATATGAAGGCATGGCAGCAATACCTCCAAGAGCTAATCTTAAATAGTGACAGTTATCCTTATAGTTGGATGTAGACCTTTGTTTCTTTCTGCATTGCTAGTTGTATAGTTGATGATGGTTTTGATAGTTGGATATTTATCCTTCACGCGAAATAACTGAAAGAAATAGATATGTCAAAGTTTTCATAATTAAGAACTAAAAAATAATTTCATTCCAATACCAAGAAAAAAATCACACCTGAGTTTATTATACTTCAAACAATATTATATACATACCAATATCTCAAAAATATGAAACAATATCATCTCAATTATTAGATTATAATGCACAGATAAAAGAGATTTGGTTTTATTCCAATGCAGAATTAAATATAGAAAGGCTTTATGTATTGTCTACTGATTTTTTCAACATAACTGTGCCTTGTACACCACCTAGAGGAAATTTGTAAAATTTATCCTGAACCACTTGTACTGATTGAACAGTCTCACCATGAATTATAAAATGGAAACTATTTTCACCTGCCTGACGTGATTTTCAGTAGTCAATGATTTTCAATGATGAGGTCAGATGTCAGTTGGAATCTAACATGGATATTTATAGTTGAAATTACTTAAAATTTTTTTCATGAATGTAATATAAACTCCAATTTCTCTTAGTAAATTAGAGACCCTAAAGCTAGATCTTCTTTAACATTAAACCAACTCTATTTTTTTTAAGTTAAATGTAACACTGTGTGACCAACAGATAGTTTAAACAAGTAAAAACCTCTCTCCTTAGTTCTCCATAAAAAAGCAAAATCTGTATTACTGACAGGAAAACTGAAAGGTAGGTTAGGAAAACTTTCAAACCTAAATGTTTTATTACCAAAAGAGAAGGGAAAATAACTGAACTTCATTACCAAAAACGTTTGGCAAATATCTTTCTGGGTCTCATAGCATCATTGTGGTTAAGTGAGCTAAATTAATAGTCACCCTACCTCTTAGGAGTAAATATTTTTAATATGTAACTCTGTCTTTATAGAAGACAATTCCACTTATTTTCTAATAATAATTATTACTATGACTTACAAACACATCTTTTTAAATAGGAAGAAGCTTCTTACTCTTACTATCCTATATTGAAAGCAGTTAATCAGAACTAAAATTCTGTGCCTTCATTTCTTCTCACTTTACAATCTTTCTTCCTAATTAGTCTCATTCTATAAAAAAGTCTTTGATAAATGCCATCGACTCCAAGTTAATACCTGTAATAAAGCTCTCATATCAATATATTCAAAAGCCAACTCAGGGAAGGATGGCTCAGTTGGTTAAGTGTCTGCCTTCAGCCCAGGTCATAATCCAGGCATCCTGGTATTGAGTCCCACATCAGGCTCTTTGCTCGGCAGTGAGCCTGATTCTCCCTCTGCCTATCACTTCCCCTGCTTGTGTTCTCTCTCTCTCTCCGACAAATAAATAAATAAAATCTTTTAAATTTTTTTTTTTTTAAGCCAACTCAGAATCTCTACTTGCACCTCTCAGGGGCATTTCAACTCAGCATTGTTCAGAACCATCATTAATCTTTGCCCCAAAACTTGCTTCTTCTGCAGTTCTCCTTGGTTTGGGCTATGACGCCATGAAACTTGGAAGTTATCCTTGAAAACCCAGCCTCTCTGTCTCATTGCAAATCTAATCCATGGTCCAGATCACTGATTTAGCTTCTAAATGACTCTTAAGTCTGTTTACTCCTGTCCACCTCCACTCCTGAAGTTCTACTTCAAACAGTCAACACTTCTGGTTCGGACAATTATCATAGTTTCCAAACTCCTCTCCCTTCATGACTACACTCCCTTCATCACATCTCCCTATACTCAGTTCAACACCCAACAGCCAGACTGTTGTTTTTGTTTTGTTTTGTTTTGTTTTCACATTGTTCCCACCCCCACAAACCCTCAAAACCTTCAGTGGCTTCCCAGTGCTCCTAGGGATGGAGGTTTCAGCTCTGAAGCTACCTAAGAAGGACCCGTTTCCCCAGCCTCATCTGGCCAGTACCGGCTTACCCCTCTCATGTCACCCAACTCTTCCCTTGGTCTTCCATGCTGTAACCACCCGAATTCTCTCAGTTCTCCTAGGCACCATTCTCTTGGAACTTTCTAAGTACAGATTCTTTTTGCCAAGAACATTCTTCCTCCCACTCTGTCGTAATCTTCCTCATTCTCAGTTATCCCTTGTTTCTCAATTCAAACTCACTTTCTCAAGGAAACTGAGAAACCAAATGAAATTAGACCAGATGCCCTCTCTTACCTGCCCCCTTTGGTATCCCCATGAGCATAGAAACACTCTGTGGTCTTGCTTTTCATTCTATTTTCAGTACATGGCATAGAATTAATAAGTACTTAATAAATATTTATTGGATGAGCAAATGAAGTCATGAATGTCAATGGACCTTTATATCATTACAAGAAAAAAAAAATCAGATGGAAGACAATGTAACTGTTTATCTCCTCTCTTTCTCAAGACTCAGTGGAAATAATAGTAGAGGTATACAGAAGTGGTATAAACAACTATGAAGAAGAAAATGAAAGCAGGACAACCTGCAAATGATTTCAACAAATTTTGGGAAGGCTGAAAGGAGATAATGAACCAATGACTGATAAAGTAAAGGAAATTGCTATAAGGTATATACACAGAAAGGGCTATACAGGAAGTTAATCTTCCCAGTGGAATCCAGAGGACTGAGAACATTGAAGTGCCACCTACAGTGGAGAGTAGAAGTGAGGCACAGGCTAAAAATGTCGAGATTCATTGAAAGCGTTCAGACAAAACGTGTTTTCTCCATCCACACCCACCTCTGTCACCAAATATCTTTCTCAAAAGGTCTGTCACCTAGCATTTTCCCTCATCACGGAAAGAAAGGAAAAGAGAAAGAAATAATGGGGGGTGGTGGATGGAAGAACGGAGGAAGGGAGGGGTAAAAGCAGTCATTATCTTCTCTATAATAATTGAAAACACTGCTTGGAAGAAGTAGGGCAGCTTGTGTGGGAGTTGGAACTCTGACATTTAAGAGTCCCAATGATAATGTTCAGTTCCCCACCCACACACCTTAAAACAAAGCTTGCCAGCACATTCACTGCCTTGGGCAGTCACTCACTCAGCTTTTCTGTTACCTCTGAAAAATAAATGGACAGGCAAGGACCATCGAAAATCTGAGGGGAAGAAACCTACAATATGAATGAGAAAGATCAAAATAAACAAAAATGACCCCAGGAAAAACATAGGTAACTCATCAATAGAGGGATCTTTAAAAAAATGCTTCTTATTATATCTTCAGAGATATTCAAGAGAGATATTCAAGAAGACACCATATAATAAAGGGGGTCACCTGGGTGGCTCAGTGGGTTGAGCGTCCCAGCTCCTGATTTTGGCGCAGGGTCATGACCTCAGGGTGGTAGGATGGAACCCTGCATCATCTAACTCCCCACTCAGCAGGGAGTCTGCTTGAGCTTCTTTCCCTCTGCCGCTCCTCTGAACCAACCCCCTCCCCACCCGCTCTCTCTCTAAAATAAGTAAATAAATTTTAAAAAACAAACCAAGATTATAAAAAAAAAATTTTTTTTAAATGAGTGCTGTGAAGTGTGTAAACCTGGTGATTCACAGACCTGTACTCCTGGGGCTAATTTATAAAAAAAAATTTTTTTTTAATTTTAAAAAAAGGATTTAGATGTGGATCATGATGCGGTTCAGTTGTTAACCTGTAAAGGATTGGTAGTTTTAGCACATTTTCCTCTTTTGAGAATATTGCACATTTTCCCTGGTCACAAGGGTAGAATTTAAACTGGGCTGGACCTGTTATACGAAATCTGCCTTAGATATAAATTTGTGTCAGGAATTTAGGAAATCCAGGTCGAATAGAGATTTCCCAAATTTTCTAATAGACTTAGCAAAAAATAGTTTTTCTTCCCTCATCTATAAAATATGAAAAATAATACACCTCTTCATAACATTCTTTTGAGTAGGAATGGATGTTAAACAACTTAAAAATGTCTTGGCATAAAGTAAATTTTCAGTAAATATAGCTGAATACCAGCTATTATTACTGTTACTACTATTGGTATCACCTTTATCCAGGATTGCAAAATGGTAGGTTATGCATATGTAGCTTCAGAGACCATCTTGCTCATCACATAAGGAATGTCTGAACAAAAACATAAAGCCAAAGAAAAATAAATTCTTATGGCTGAAGAAAGAGATAGTGGCCAAAGCTTACTGACTGAGTCCATAGATCCAACCATGCCTGAATGCCAGGATATTCTACTGGAATTGTGAAATAAATGAGCCAATAAATTTCCTTAAAAAAAAAAAAACAAGAACAAGAACAGGATGGCATTAAAAATTAAAAACCAGAAATCAAATGTGTTAAATTAAAATGTTTCAAATTAAAATACAAAAGTTAAAAATTTTATAGAATAACTGAATAAGATAAGAAGTAGAAAATAACAGAAAGTGAGACGTAGATGATTACTCTAAGATGTCTAACATTAGAGGGAACAGAGATTACAGAAAAGGGGATAATAGTAATAAATAATAATCGCCATTGTAGAAGAAATCTCCTACAGCTGAAGTACTTCAGTGAAAGTCAGGTTGAAAGAACCCATGCAGTGTCTGGCTCAATAAATAAAACAAAGACATACACAGCACCATATCATTGTAAAACCTCAAAACAACACATAAAAACAATATAGTTAAATTTTCCATTGTGGAAATTTTTAAAAAGTTCCTTAAAAGGGAATAAAACACAGACTATCATCAGAATTATCACAGTGCTAGATGATAGAAAACAATGGAAGAATGCTTTCAGAATTCTAAGGGAAAATGATTTTCCCATATATATTATATAATTGATTTTCCCTTATATATTATAAAAAATCTGTACAGTAAAACCATTCATCAAATGTGAGGGCAGAAAAAAAATTTTCTTCGGACATGTAAGCCATCAGAAAGTTTAGCTACTATGGAGGTATCTGAGGAAATTCCTTTAGGATATACTCCAACAAAAAGGAAGAAAATGCCAAGAAAGAAAAAAATGGTAGGACACAGTGAATCCTACTCAGAGGAGCAGTGAATGTGAGTTCCAGGATGACCAGAACAGCAAGTAATACAAGAAGGAGGAGAGCTCCAAGCAAAAGAATTCAGTGGTAAAGAGGTCCACAGTATCGTAGACCATATAACAAGAAGTTTGAACAAAATTTAATTGTAATAATGACAAATAATGCAAGGAAAAAAAGGCACCAATTAGAAATTCCACAAGAAACAACTTAAAAGAAATATAAATACAGTGCTCAATTTGACCTTCAGAGATCAGTATTTACACAATAACAATAACATTTTCAGTGTCTACTGAATTTTGTATTGTAGAATCAACTTATGGACAATATATGAAAGTATTATGGTTACAGAGTAGAATGTAAGGGGTGTGCACTTCAACAAAAGCGAAAGTACAGTGACAGAAGGGGACAGGTGGAAAGGAAAATAGGAGAATTGAAAGAAGGAAGAGGGCCTGTGTTTTATAGAATGGAGACAAAAGCTACTCTCTGTAGTTTGAGAAGCAAGCAATAAAGGTAGTAAAAAAAATTATACTACCACACCTAGACTAAAACTATAGCATAGAAGATCAAATTTTTGATAGAAATATATTTGGAGATGGGGAAGTTTTCAAATTTGGTAAAAATAAGCTAACTCCTCAGCTATCATTGCAAGAAGTCAATAAATAATACAGTATGCTGATTGTATACTGTAAATGTATACTGAAACATTTAGGAATAAAGCACACTTTGGAGATATCTTAGAGATTTACGAGCTGTATGAGAGCTGAGTTACTTAACCCCGCAGTGCTCATTTCCTCATCTGTAAAATGAGAATAATAATAGTATTTCATGGTGTTTATCGTGAGGATTATGTGAGCTAATATATGTAAATCCCTTATAATACCTTGTGAGTGCCACATACAAATGAACAGATATGTATTTGATGCTTTTGATGACTAGTACTGGTGGAGATGAGGAAGGGAACTACAGGGCTCTTAATTTTCACTCTTTATCCTTTATTTTACTTTTTTTGACAAGGATACTGCTTTGATAACAAAAGTCACTTGTTCAAATAACTTTAAAAATCACGTTTTACCATTAAATAAGGATACTTCCAAAGCTTAGAGATGCCAAATTTAAACTTATACAATGAATTTTTAAGCTTTGCTATGAACTAGTAAAAACCTAGGTAAGGTCAAATTGAATTAAAGGATTAATTTGAGTGCTATTACCAAATTCTCATTCTTCTGTGATTTAGGGGGCAAGAATGTTTGGGAGCTCTACTCCTCTTTGCTAGGGTACGCGATTGTTCTTTTCTTTTTCTTCTTTCCTTTCTTTCATTCCCACCCCTCCCCCACCTCTTTTTCTCTTTTATTGTCTTCTCTCCTTTTGTTCTAGTTGCCCTGCCTCAGCTTTAGAATGCTAGTGACCTTACAGTGCTTGCTTATCCCCATTGGAGGTATTTAATTTTCAGTGGCTTGGTGACCATGAAAATAGATATTTCAGAAATTAAAATTTGTTGATTTCTGTAACATATTCATTATTGTAATACATGTCATAAATGCAATTTACTCAATATTATAAGTATAATGTTGAAATGATTTCCTAAGATCTCAGAAATGACCATACATTTTAAATTTAAGAAAATAATTTTTAAAAACTTTTAAATAAATGTGAACCATACTATAAGAGTATTCCAAAATTCTACTGTCCTAAATGAATCATTGAAATAACTCAGAGAAATCATGTCTTTAACATCATGTAGACATTTTTTGAAAAAAATCATACCTGCCAATAAAATCATTTATCATTAATTTAAAGAAAACTGATATAATGTTAACTGTACTTCGTTTTTATTTAAAAAAAAAGGAAAGGAAAGAAAAAAGAAAAGAAAAGAAAGAATAAAAAAAGAAAAAGAAAAGAAAAAGAAAGGAAAACTTATGCTAACCAAGGGGGGAAAAAAAATCTGATCCTCAGAAATACAACTCTGAAGTATATTCTGTGATGTAGTTTTGCTAAGAATAAGCAATTCTAGCTCTGGGAGAGTGGAAATTAGGAAATTAATCATATTAAACACCATTTGGGGGCTTCTTAAGATGAGATTCAAATTTCTTTAGTAGATTTTTGGGGGTTTCTGTATGTTTTTTAAGTGAGGTCTTTTTGTGGTTTTGTTTTTAGCTCAGCATAGTGCACACATCTGCAGGTCGCAGCAGTAACGCAGCGTGAACAGCAGAGGGGGCCGAAGGGGCAGGCCAGAAGGTTAAGGTCAGAAAGCATTTCGCCACAGCCTAACCCTGCTTGAACTTCTCAGGAGCGTGCATATGCAAAACTCGGCTCCATGAGAAAGTGCAAAGCATATACACGGAAATAACTGAGAGGTTTCTTTATTCTAGAAGTGGTATTTTTAAAAAAAGGCCAACTGTCCTTAATGGTCCCCACTATTGCCAAATATTATTTCTGAGACAAATACAATGTGGGAAACGTCTTTTATTTTTTAAATACTCTGGAAGCATCATTTTCAAATATTTCAGGACCTCTATAAGGATCCAAGGCTCCTTACCTGAAGATTTTCCACATGGGGTTGGGAGGTAAACCAAAACAAATCCCTTGACTTCTCCAAAGAAGAGCTTTTAGGGTGGCCCTGTTATAGACTTACGCCCACAAATGAAGCATGTTTAAATTCCTTTTCACTATTTCTTTTCTATTGTCTCATGTTTTTTTCACTTATTTTCTTCATATATTTCCTTTCCTTTGAATTTTACTTACTCATTTTTCTTTCATTTCCACAACTCCTTCTCCTCAAATGTCTCCCAATTATTCTTGCTTAGTTTTACTTTATTTCTTGTTCCAATCACATTTTATTTATCTCTTGTTCTATCACATTTTATACTTCTGTTTTTGTTGCTCTTTCATTTCTAATGTTTTTTTTTCTTCATCTGGTCTTTTTTCCATCAATAAAATTCCCTTCGTCTATAATCTTAGCCATCGTCTCAAGAAAATTTCTCTTTTTTCACATTTATTACAAAGCTATCTCTTTTCCACTTAAGTGTCATGGGGATAACAATATCTGTGACTTTATTCACTCAATTATTTTATAAATGCTTGATAGATGCTTACACTGTATAAGACACTTACTAGGCACCAGGGTTGGGGGCTTGATAGATGCTTACACTGTATAAGACACTTACTAGGCACCAGGGTAGCAAGAAGGAATGAATAAGAAAGATAAAAATGAACAAAACAAAATTCCTATCTTCTGTTGTCCATAACATAATAACAGACACAAATAAACATAAAAGGAGTATAATATCAGTACCATCAGAAAAATATATTTTTCTCTGGGGATATAAGATAACATGAAAACTCTTTATAAGGAGGCAATCTCTATGAGGACTCTTGAGGAATGGAAGAGTATCAATGAGTATAGCGAACAATAATATGAGGTGAAAGGGAATGATTGTGGAAGAAGAGCTGAGAATTTTGTTTGTTATTTGTCAGACAATAAAGGTGATCCTTCTGCAATATTCATAACAGGCTCCGCCTTTTGGTAAACCTCTACCACCTTTCTGTAATCTCAGTGGGAAGGACTGAATATTGCAATTACCAATTCTCATTCTTTTTAATCTTTTCTTTTTCTACTGTAAAATAGGTAAAAAGAATACTTAATTCATGAGGGTTTGGCGACAATTGAAAGAGTTAATATATGTGAAGTACTTAAAACCGTTCCTGGAACATATTAAGCACTGTAAAAGTGTTTTCTCTTGTTGGTATTTTAAGGGTTGATTGAGGACAACTCAAATGCCATATACTCCTTCCATGAAGCTTTTTCTAATCTCTCCAAACCTCTCTGATCTTTTATTTCATTGTTGTCCTTGTTCGTGTTACCTAGTTAATATTTAATTACTCTGTCATTACTTTGTGTATTTTCATTTTGTGTGATCATAAGTTCCTTTGGCAGGTACCACAAAGCATTGTATACTTGTTTGATTTGTGGAACTAATATGATTGAGGACACCTAATAAGACTCAAAGAAACATTAGCTAAATGAATCGATGCATGCCATATCTTACAAGTTAATAAGTAACTAGTATGAAATATAAGACTGCTCATTTGTTAGTGAAAATTGAAAATTATAAATATGTTTGGGCAATATCTTAAAACTGCTTTAAAAAAAACCAGTATTTTACTCTCTGGGGGTTATTTGACAGTATCAGGGGACATTTCTTAGACATTTACTATTACATAGCAATTTATCCACAACTAATTCATTAGTTAACTAAATTCTCACAACAACTTTATGAGACCTTGTAAATGAGGCTCAAAGAAATCCATGGTCACACTGTCAATAATAACGACAGAGCTAGGGTCCAAATCTGTGTCTAAAAACTCCAAGTATTGTTGACCCTTACTTAACGTGGATTTGAACTACACAGCCCCATTTACAAGCAAATTTTTTTCAATGCAGTATAATGCTGTACATATATTTTCTGTCCCTTTGATTTTCTTAATAATGTTTTCTTTTCTCTAGCTTACTTTATTGCAAGAGTACAGTATATAATACATATAACATACAAAATATGTATTAATCGACTGTTTCCATTATTGGTAAGGCTTTCAGTCAACAGTAGCCTAGTAGTAGTTAAGCTTCTATGAAGTTAAAAGTTATACATAGATTTTTGATGACTCGGGGGGTGGGGGCTCAGTGCCCCAACCCCACATTGTTCAAGAGTGAACTATATGTGCTCTACTAAGATAATTGGAGGGGAAAAAAGGTTATTTTTCAGCAAAACAGGTATATTAATAGATAAAAAATTATGGAGATATAAATAAGTGAGAATAAAAAATCAAAATGCGTAGTTCTAGAGTTATCCAAGGAAAGCTAACAAAAACTATCACATGTTGAAATTTAATTAATTTCTTTTTTTTAAGATTTTATTTATTTATTTGACAGAGAGAGAGAGAGAGTACAGCAGGGGAGCAGCAGCCAGAGGGAGAGGAAGAAGCAGGCTCACCAAGCAGGGAGCCCGATGCAGGACTCGATCCCAGGATCCCGGGATGCTGACCTGAGCTGAAGGCAGACACTTAACTGACTGAACCACCCAAGCACCCTGAAATTTAATTGATTTAAAAGGTTTGAATCATACAAGTTTATTGCAAAATCTCAAAACATATTAATATTGAAATTCTTCAACGATGAGACAAATATTTTCATCTTACAGATGGTCTGGAAAACATTGGGAACATACTTATCAAGGGAGCAAAATTCATAATAACAATAAGGTACTCTAATTTTTATTTCATGTTTTTAAGGATCAGCTTATATTTTTTCTTGACCCCATGAGTAAGCCATTTCTTTAATAACTTGGAGTAGGATTAATGCATTATTAAATAGAGTTTGCCTTTGGGTCAAGTCCTTTAGCCAGCTCTGGTTATTAACTTAGTTGATAGAGTGTTATGGAAAATTTGCTCTTCTCATGCATTCATTTATTCATTTTTCAAAAAATATTTATTGAGTATCTATAATGTGCCAGGCATTCCTCTAGGATCTTGAGATACATCAGTGAGAAAGCAAAGATCCTTGCCCTTGCAAGTAAGGAAGATAGGAAAAAAAGATCCTTGCCCTAATAAAAGGATTAGGGATGCATGAAAGGGTGGTGGTAAGAAATTGTTGCAATTTTTAAAAGGCTGGTCAGGATGGTCTTCATAGAAAAGATGGCAGTTGAGCAAACACTTGAGAGCAGGGAGTTAGCTCTGAGATACTGAGGAAAATGCATTCCAGGCAAAGAAGCTTTGTACAAAGACCCTAAAGCAATGTGTTCGTGATGTGTTTGAAGAGTTAAGGAGTCCAGTACATCTGGGAAGAAATGAGGGTAGGAAAAGATGAACTTGTTGGCTTTTTTTTTTAATTTATTTATTTGAGAGAAAGAGAGAGAGAGCAGGGAGAAGGGTAGAGGGAGAGGGAGATAAGCAGGCTCCCTGCTAGATCCCAGGTCCCTAAGGTCATGACCTAAACCAAAATCAAGTGTCAGATGCTTAACCAATCAAGCCACCCAGGTGCCCTGAACTTGTTGGCTTTTGCTTAAAGGGAAATAGAAAGACTTTGCAGAATTTTGAGCAGAGTAGTGGCATGTTTTGATGTATATTTGCAGTTAAAAATAAATAGCATAAAGCCATATAAAAACTAAAAGTAGGCTAGCAAAGGCACAAAATGATTTGACTACTTTTAAAATACTGATGGTTAATTTTTTTCTTTTTAGATATTAAAAATTGTATATTCCTTAAACCTTTTCTAGTTCATGATAAATATCATGGACTAAACCATAATTCTAACAGAGAGAAATAATTATCTTTTCACCTAGCCTTAGAATAATGCCTTCTTATATCATCATAAAGTTTTGATACTAAAATAAAATACTAATATCCTTTAAAATATATTCATCATTGTATCCAGTCATGAATCAATTAGGTTAGTAAATATTTGGATTAGCGTTGCTTTAATAAGCAGAATGGTTGGATTTTTTGAATGACCTGAGGTTTTGGTGTACCTGAAGGTCACAAACCTCAGGCAGAGAGCACATTAGCAGTCTCAGTTGCAGGACTTCCAACAATGCCAGTGTGCAAGGGAGGAGGAGGGAATAAGTAAAATCAGAGTAGGAGAGGGAACCTGGCTGCGGCCCAGATGGGAGGGGCTATCCTATCACAGTATTCAATGGGTGTGGTGAATTGCTTCCCTACTTAGGCCTGCGTGGATGCCCAGAAAAGGGAAGCCAAGGAATAGTTGGGCTGCCGCAATGCTCACCTAGGTATTAGTTTGCTAAGGCTGCCATAAGAAGATGTCACAGACTGAGTATCTTAAACAACAGAAATTTATTTTCTCATTGTTCTGGAGGCTAGAAGTATAAGAGCGAGGTTTTGGGGTTTGGTTTCTTCTGAGACCTCTCTCCTTGAGTTGCACCTGGCCACCTTCTCACTCACTGTGTCCTCAAATGCTTGCTCCTCTGTCTGTGTGTTGTCTGTGTCCTAATCCCTTGTTATAAGGACACCCGTCATACTGGATTAGGGACCATCCGTGTGACTTCATAAATTACCTCTTCCAGGACCCAATCTCCAAACAGTGCCATTCTGAAGTACTGGGAGTTAAGATTTCAACATATAAATTGCGTGGCCTGAGGTGGGAGAGGGTAGGAGACACAATCCAGACCATAACACCTAGCTTCAAGATCTAAAGGAGCTATCTGGTTGAAGCAAGACTGGGGACCAGAGCACCCAATGATGTAACTAAGCACTAGGCAAAGCAGGAGAACCAAACATGTTTTTGGTTGTGCTTGTTTTGTTTATTGCAGATATTTATGTTTTTTAAAAAGTATCAAAGCAGTAATCATAAGAAATGCAGAACTTGATTGCACTTTCTTTACTTAGTGTCATAGAGTCTTACTTTGACTGAGGACTAAGAAAGCAACAGCCCAGCCTAGAGGGTGGGCATTCCAGGCAGGGCCCTAGATCTGGCATTGGAATTGGAGTGCAAATCAGGAAAGTATAACTGAATCCCAGATATAGGATCCAGAAGAGTACAGAGAGTCAGAAGCGAAGACCGTTATTATTGACAGGGAAAGCCAAGTCCTCACGCCAGGCACACCAGCTAGGAGACTTGGGGTACTGCGTTTAGTTGGAATTCCTTTAGGGTCCTCGAAGGGTAAATCCTAAGTAAAATTGAGGAAGGACATAGCTTTAAAGTAAACAAAGTTCCAGATCAAACAGCTGAATATGTATCATACCTATTGTGAATGTATGAAAATGTGATCAAACCTCTCTAGGTCTCCGTTTCAGTAAATATCTTCATAACACTAGTTCCTTTCCTTTACCCTTTCCGCATAGCTGACAAAGACTACGGTAGATCCTTGCTGACAATGATGAGTTTAATCCATTGCAAAGTAAACTAGAACGAAGCTGGCCCAGAAGCAGCATATCTTCAGCCACCAGTGCCTGCAAAGTCATGTGTTAATGGAATGTATAGTTTTCTGGCTTTGCATCAATTTATTGTGAAAACAGCAAAGAATAAAGGTACTCCTTTAATTTCCACCTAATAGTCAAAACTCCCGGTCGCACCAAATATTAGATCCTTCTCTATCAAGCTTAAACGTCTTCTACTGCCATAGAAGCATGATGTTGATATTTCTTGTTGCTAGGAAGCGTCAGAATGCTGGATGCATACACAATAGCATTCTGTTAGCTCAAACACGGGGCTTTTTAATCAGCAGGACGTTCTTTTTATATACCAGTACAATAATAGAAAAGTGTAGATTTACCATGCAAATTCTACAAGAAAATCTGATTTCACGAATCTGGAAAATAAAAGCATGAGTATTTAAAGACATGTCTAAGGATTTTTTTTTTTTTTTTTTTGGCAGCATCTTTCAGAGTGAAATAAATAAATAAATGAAGGCCTTGAAACAAAGAGGATGCCCATCAGTAAGTAGCAAAATGGCTGAATATATTGTGCTTCACACACACCATGGAATACCATGGAGTCATTAAAAGAAGTAAATTATAGCTGTCAGTTGACTTGAAAGAATTTCCAGCATGCCTTGTCAAGCAAGAAAAGCAAAATGCATAAAATTATGTATGTGCTGTAATGTTCACTGGAGTGTTACTCACAATAGCCAAAAGGTGGAACCATTTAAAATTTAAAATGTATTAATTTTAATTTATATTTAATTTTATTTATTTTTATTTTTTTTTTAAAGATTTTATTTATTTGTCAGAGACAGAGGGAGAGAGAGTGCACGAGCACAGGCAGACAGAGAGGCAGGCAGAGGCAGAGGGAGAAGCAGGCTCCCTGCCGAGCAAGGAGCCCGATGTGGGACTCGATCCCAGGACCGGGGGATCATGACCTGAGCCAAAGGCAGCTGCTCAACCAACTGAGCCACCCAGGCGTCCCAATTTATATTTAATTTTAAATGTTATTACATAATTCTAAATAATTTATAACTTAAACATATTGATGTAACTTTAATTTGTCATTTTTTTGCAACTTATTTTAAATAATATTTATGAAATATATTCAAATTTGGATTTTAAATATAGTTGTTCACTGAAGATGATTGCATTTTTAATACTTTGATCATTACTGTCAATAGAACACTGATCATGTGAAAGTCTTGATAGCAACCTAACTAATGATTTTGCTGAAATAAAGGCAAGAAAACACAATTTTATAGAATAAATATATGATAATTTATGAATTACATATGTATTTTATTGGTCATCGAAGATGCCACTTCCCAACCAATAGAATGCCAGACAATGATAATTAAATTTGGTCTTTTTGGATATTTACCAACTTAGTGTGTTATAAAACTATAGCTTTATACATATCTTTCAAATTTATTATTATGAAGACATTTATCAAGGTAGAAAGAAAGAACATATTTTATTCAACGGTTCTGTTAAGTTGATACGTGATCTTTAAGTGTTCTAATATATGTGTGTGGGCCTCCATTTTTACCTTGACCCAGGCTACCCAAGTCTCTGGGACTGGCAGGGAAAGCCTTCTGAATACGGGACAGGACCTATGATAATCAAAGATTAGGGTACCTACAGAAGGGCATAGGCTCTGGCTCAAGATATCCTGAAGCCTAGGTTAGTCAACAGTAGAGAAAGCCTAGCCAATACACATATCCTGATTGCAGTTCACCAAGGAAAAATCATGTCCACATCCATTAGCCGAATTAACAAAATGTGTGGTGTTGATGAGAAAAATAAAATAAAATTAAGACAAAGCCTTCAAGGAGTAGGACTTTGATTGGTCTTTCAAGTGCTAACTAACCACATTTGGAGTATACATTCCTAATTAGTGTATTTCGAATGATAACTAACTACCTCAGGGTTAGATTACAATGAATTATCACACTATAGATCAGTATTTTAAAGTAAATTATAGCAAATGTAGTAATTCTCGTAAGATCTTTATAAATAAGAGCCCTGCCATTAATTAACAGTTCTTTCATGTGTTCTCGCAAGTCTTTGATTCAAACAAGGCCAGATTTTTCTCTGGAAAGTCAGAAGTCATTCAGTTCTATCTATTCTATCCACACTTTGAGCATAAAACACTGGAAAGGACTTCTCCCTTTCCAGCTGGTCCCTGGATGCTGCTCATATTACTGAGCTAAACTTTAAAGAGGTTAGATGTGTTCCAGTCATTGCCACTGCCCCCTACACACCTCTCAGATCATGACACACATACATGACAGTGGTTACCTCCTAACTGAAGCCAATTTCTCCAATTTAATCTTGTTTTCCAGGTATGAGTACATTTCTGTACTCAAGCCATGTAACCCAGCTCACTTAATTGTTGAAGGGGCTCAGATCTCCACCATCAAATGATTTGAATGCAATGATCATTGAAACCCTGTTGTCTAGAAAGATGAAGTCCAAACACCTACCTTAGCCACTACTTCTACTTGGAACAAGACCAGTCCCAGGGGAATGGAAACTGGAGCCCTAGCATGATGCTATTCTTAGAAATAATGGAAGGCTTCTTCCATCACAGACCATGTTGCTAATCTGCTACATTTTCTATTGCTTCTAGTCTTTTTAAGTTTTCTGGCCTTAAGTTTTCTTTCATGTTAATGTCCCTCTTCATGGGTCTGGGCCTCCATTGGGATATTGATTTGCAGAATATATGGAGTTCTTCTATTCATCACCTAGCTGTTGGGATACCTGTGAAAGAGTACCTCCAACCTGCTTCCAGAAAGGCCAACTAAGAACTTCATTTAAATTTTAGATCTCTCATCTGCACTAGCTGCTATATGAGTTATTTGGCTTAGCTTGATGAGTCCCTGCTTCCTGTCCAACATCAATAACTGAAAGCAGCTAGAGTTAGCGTGACCAAACATCCTGGTTTCTCTGGGGCTGAGGGAGTACCTGAGATATAGGACTTTCAGTGCTAAAGTGGAAAGTCCTGTGCAAACCTGGACTTATCACCTTTGTTGGGTGATGGGTCAGATTTAGCAAATATGGCAATATGGTGGAAGTTTCATGTAGAGCAGTCCTACCCCCAGTCCAGAACAAGTGGCACTAACACATGTTCTACTTAAAAGGCTTATTCAGCCAGGGTCTCTACACTCAAGTTGTAGCCTTCGAAAAAAGAAGTTTCTTCTTTGATCTAATCTCAATATTATGAGGTGGGCTGAAGGAAGAAGTAATTTATCTGATCCTCAAAACCACTCTGTGTATAACAGGTATTTTCACTCACATTTTATATATAAGCATCTAGGACTTGGAGGTGTCCAGTAATTTGTCTAAGGACCCTGGGTCATTCCAAAATTGAAGAAACTCAACACTTTGTCCAGATAGAATATAGATGAAAACCTCTATGCAGTTCACCTTTGGTTTCAATCAGGCTATTCTTGACAATAATCTTTAAAAGCATGTGTTCTGCTTGTCCTGCTGATTCCAACTAGTTCTGCATATTTGATTAGAGAGAATTTGTACAGTCTGAATCAGAGGCTTTGAAGCGTCAAAGTGTTCCACAGTATTGCTTTTCTGTTTCCGAAGTAAAAGCCTAGGTCACTCATTTTCTTTTTTTTAATCTTTTTTTTTTATTATTGTGTTATGTCTTCTAAATCTTAAACCCAGGCTGGAAATGAACCATGGAAATATTTTAACTTTTAAAATTTTGAGTCAATAGGAGGCAATTCACTTCAAGAAAGTGACATTATTATCCTCTAATATTGTAAAATTTTCAAAATTGTGGACACTGGGTCAAATCTGTTTTTCCTACATTAATGGGATTTGTAAGCAGCAAATAATTGTGAATTAGCTTGATTGGTTTTCCTCCCTTGTCAGTTTTATAACTGAGCACAATACAAGTACAAATGGATCAATAATAATTTTCTCTTCCCCTCAAAATGTCTCTAGTTAGTACTTTAAGTTTTAATTACAATAAATATTAAGGATTAAGTTCATGAAAAAGAAAACACAGTAGTTTAAATTATTTCTGGAACATCTGGATTTTGTTAAAAGGTGGAGGGTGAATAACAAATCTGTACATGTTTTTAAAGGAAGGTCAGTTTACTAATTTTTCTTTCCAGAATAGTGGTTCTCAGGGTCAGCAATATCTGTATCACCTGGGTACTTGTGAGAAATACGTATTCTTAGCCTGAACCCCAGACCTACTGAGTAGAGTGGGAGGAAAAGCAGCAATCTGTTTTTCCAGACGCCCTCCAGGCAACTCTGACATAGGCTAAAGTTTGAGGCACACTGGTATAAATGGAAAAAAAAAAAAAAAAACCCCGATATGTTCCAGAGTACGGAAGAACATAGTTTCAGTTCTGGGCTGCTGGGTGGCTCAGTCAGTTAAGCATCTGCCTTTAGCTTGGGTCATAATCCCAAGGTCCTGGGATCAAGTACTGCATCAGGCTCCCTGCTCAGTGGAGAGTCTGCTTCTTCCTCTCCTCCTCTCTTCTGCTTGTGTGTGCTCTCTCTCAAATAAATGAACAAAATCTTTAAAAAAAAAAAAAAACCATGTTTTCGATTCAAAAGCCATGTGATTTTAGATACACCATCTATTTCCTGGTCACGTCACGAGGTTTCCTGATTAATAACTTATCCCGTTAGCTGGCCTCATCAGTGGATAAATATTATCTATATGATACTTGTTATTTGTTGTAAATAAAGTATCCTCCCTCCAAGTGACTTGGCTGCATATTTAAGTTTGAGAACCACTTGTCTGTAAGATGCAATATATTAAGAGCAGAGCAGCTACAAAAGTTGTAATGCTCAACGCAGAATTAAAATGTAGGCTGCCTTGTTAAAAAATGAAGAATTTCAGGACAGTGACAGAAGAGCATTAAACCAAACATTTGAAGTACAGGGCCCTACAAACCCACAAGCCTACAACTACACAGGTCCAATGTCCAAAAAGCAGTTTGTTTGTATCTATACACATTTTTTTTCAGATGCAAATAGTACAATGCCATGAAAGTAGGCCATATATTCCCCTCAGATACTTTCAGTCTTACCTTCTGAACTGTCACTCTCCATAGACAGATCATGCTCATTAGCCTCCCATTTTTGTTCATTGTTGTCTTCCTTTCAGCTATCCCAATGCAACTGTATTTCAAGACCCAACTTAAGGTCACTATCGTCCATGATGTCTTCCCTTACTACCTTAATTTACTTAACCCTTTCTAAACTTTCCTAGTATTTTTAATGTTGTCAATTTAGCTTTTTCTAAAAAAATGATAATTGCTGATCATTGTGTTTATCTCGTTTCTCAAGTTAGAATATGAACATCTTAAGCACTGAGGTGGTGCCATCATCATGCAAAGGAAAGAACACGAGGTTTTTATTTTTTTTTAATATTTTATTTATTTGACAGAGATCACAAGTAGGTGGAACGACAGGCAGAGAGAGAGGAGGAAGCAGGCTCCCCGATGAGCAGAGAGCCCGATGCAGGGCTCGATTCCCGGACCCTGAGATCATGACCTGAGCCAAAGGCAGAGGCCTCAACCCACTGAGCCACCCAGGCGCCCCAGAGCACAGGGTTTTGAGCTTAATAAACCTTGGGGGCAAATTCCCTCTCTGATTTACTAGCTGCAGTACAGGTAAATTAATTCACTTTTGGGCCTCAGAATCTTCACTGTAAAAATGGGATGACAAGATCAGCTTTATTGGGTTGTTGGGAGAATTAGGAGAGATAATAAAGCCCTGGGCATATATAAGTGCTCGCAAATATTAGCTCTTTAATCCAGATATATTGGATATATCCTGCCATACACCTGATTTTGCTTCAGCAAGCAGATGAGGGCTGAACACGAAGTCACTATTCAATAAACATTTGCTCACTGGAAATTGCCTGTATTTAATTTTTTTATGTATTATTTTACATGCACCCAGGAAATAAACCAATCCTGTGGTGAATTAGTATAAAATGTTATCTCTAACTTCTTTGTAAATTCTTGTATTCACATGCTGACTTTTGCAAAAAATAAAGTTTAATTTTGTACGATATTTCACATTGCCACACCCATTAATATTCTCTTACATGGGTAAAAAGAGGGATAGTCATATCTCCAATGAGGAGATAGCTAAGTCTGGCATTGACAGAATAAGGGATTACTCTAAATTACACAGAACCAGTGTAATTTAATATTCACTTATGGGTCCTTGAAGCTGGGTTTAAATTCAGATACCCTGACTCCTTGTCCACCCCCTCCCCCACACTATATCAGACAATCTCTGGGAAACAAGAATATACTGGTTAAGTATGTGCAGGAATAATTATTTTATTACAAGAGTGCCAGTGAAACTTTTTTTTCTTTTCATGCCAGGCTTATAGTTGTTATTCAGTGTCTGTTGAATTAAAAAAACAGCGTGTTACATGCCTATTAACGTTCCTGGTTCACTGTAGTACATACTGATTAAGAGTGAGTTAATATTTAAATTCCTCTTTTTGATAAACGTATTTTAATGTAACCATTTTCTCCTAATGAAAATTTAAGGGCAAGGTTTACTATTTTTAAGAGTTTGAAGTTGAGGCCTAGCACGTCACGTTTGAAAGCTGCTTCCCTCCCCTCCCCCTAACCCCCATGTGAATTATTATACTTCCTCCTGACTGGTGCAATCCACACTTGCCCGCCAAACTGAGGTCTGAAATACCCCCGAGGTCTTTCTGTAGCCTCCCACCCACGGCTCGGAAACCCAAAGCCCTTTACACGTGAAGCAACCAAACACAGTCCACTAAGCCTAAGGTCCGCTACAGTGACGGCTCCTGCATAAAAGGCGAATGAGAAGGCAGCGCCCCCTTTGTTCCCACCCCCTCTTGTCGGCAGCATCCTATCGCTTTTCTTTGTTGTGCGATCCGCATCTGGGATTGGTCGGAAACGGGACCAGCGCGAGACCAGAGCGCACGGGCCAAACGCCGAGACTTGTCCGTCATGTGCGGCCGCCCGTCCACCCCGCCTCGCTGCGCGCCTGGCGAGGCTTGGGGGGCGGGGCCCGAGAGCTGCTGCGCCTGCGTTGTGGGCGTTCTCCCGGAGCAGCAGCTGCCGCCGCCGCCGTCGCCACTACCGCCGCCGCTACTGCTGCCGCCGTGTTCGGGTGTAGAATTTGGAATCCCTGCGTCTCGTTAACAATGAAGCAGAGTTCGAACGTGCCGGCTTTCCTCAGCAAGCTGTGGACACTTGTGGAGGAAACCCACACCAACGAGTTCATCACCTGGAGCCAGGTACGGGTGAGGGCACGGCGGCCTCCGAACCCCCTGACTAACCGCCTCCTCTCTCCCTCCTGTGGGGTTGTCTGTCGCGGCCTGCGACTCGATGCCTTCTGCGAGGCGCGGGGTGGCGGGGTAGCGCGGGCCCCGGCGCTCAGTCTCGCTAGGGACCCTTGTATTGTTCGCGCGGGGAGCCGCGGGGGTCCGGGCCAGCGCTGCTGGCTCAGGCCGCGGTGGGGGGAGGGGCAGCCCGCGCCGGGCGCCGCGGCCCGGGAGGCCCCGTAACGGTCCGGCCCCGTCCGCGTTCGGAACCGGCCCGGCAGCACGAAGGCGGCCAACGAGCCGAGGGCGCGGGAGCCACGTTATTGCACACTCATTCTCCGTCCTCCCTCCCGGCTCGCGGGCTCCGAATCGCTGAGGACACGGAGAGCCCTGGGCGCAGTGGTTTGAGAAATCTTCACCTCAGCGACCTGGTTCTCACTAAAAAATACACTTCGCTTTGCACCTGAATCGTTTTGAGAGCAGTCAGGGGTATAGAAAAATGTTCAAACGCAGTAAACGAAGGCTACTCGTTGTCAGTAGGTTTCGAGATTTTATGTAGAAAATGGTACACCATTCTTTGCGAATTTTGAGCCGTTTGTAGAAACGGATTTTTATGATTATTTTAATAAAAGTGTTCTTACACATAGGTGTTCAGTAATTTAGAAGCTAAAATGAATCACTAAATTTCACTGAACAGTTGCTGGGAAAGTGGTATATGATGCCTTGATTGTTGGTTTGATCGCAACTCTGCCACTAAACAGGGATGACCTTAGTCAAGCTCCTTATCTTGACTGGCCTAAGTTTCATCGTCCTTAAGATGAATGGGGTTGCCTGGGTGATCCAAGACTCTACAAGTTCCAAATACCAAGATTCTGAGCAGAATGATTATTAAATAAACAATGCATTTGCGTTCAAATGCACTCTCAGGCTTTTGGAATAATTTTGTAAAGGGGGGTGGATTTTTCTTATTTTAGGTGATCACCTGTTGGGGATATTTTCTTGTTTAGAGGGCTGGAGAATAGTAAGTGAAAACTACCCTCAGAGTGCCTGGCACCTGTTAAGTGCTGAGTAAATGTTGCCTTCTGTTTTTCTCCCTTTTCAATTCCCTTCCTTTTGTAGAAGCTCTCCGTTTTACTTACTTTTATCTACTTTTATCTTAAAAGGGAGCACTGTATTGAGTACATGAAGTTTTTGACCTCTGTAACACTGTATTCTTTCTCATATTACTGTCATTTGTTCATTTTTTTATACCCCTTCTAGGACTTAATTTTCTTGAAGGTCAGTATCATCAGCTGGATGGTGTGTATTAAGCATTCGATGAATCCTGTACAGTCGTACAAAGAAAGGTGAAAATAATAAAGCCAGCCGCCAGCATACACTTAAAAATAAACAGATGTGTCATGCTTTTCATCAGTCAGAAGGATTAAAAGTTGACAGGGATGGATCAGCACAGTCTGCTGTTACTCAGCCTTGTATTCATATTAGAGACTGGACTGAGAGTCTCTCTTCCACCCAAGCTGATTTTATCATACCTTTTTGGCTTGTATGGCCATTTAAAAATAACTCTTATTTATCCCATTATTAAGTCTAAACTTATGTTTTACTCATTTTCTATATATAATGGGACAGTTAAAGTATAAATTCAGTGAGGGCAGAGACTGTGTTTGTGCCGAGGACACAATAAGTATTTAATACATGTTTGATGTATCAATGAAATCCTTAGACTGTGTAATGGAAATGGTGAGAATGATAAAGATAGAATTATGACTGAAAAGACTCTTAGGGGTAATCTACTTTAGCCTCATCATTGTATAGATGAGGATTTGAGGCTTAGATTAGATTTCTTATCCATAATTACAAAGCTAGCCGTTGTTGGAGGTGGGACCTAACATAGATTTCTGACCTCCCAGATTAGTCTTCCATCAACAGCACTTCATTAATGCAGGTTGGTACAATATTTAGTGTTATATCAAAATGTTATCCTTTTGCAAGTCAGTGAACCGTTCTGGATTAAGGTTGTCTAGGGCTTAGCTTGGTTGCTTAGAAAGTCTGTCTCTCTTACTTACCCACAGATTTTTCCAAAAGCATTGTTAACAATGAAATAAAAGGTAAAGCTAAATAAACAATGACGTTAAATGGAAAAAACAAAATAAGTTACGCTCATCTTTTAAAAGTTGCTATTTATGGTTGTTTCTGGTTTCCTTCAAACATATTTTGCTGAATTTCTGTTGAGGTAATTTAGCATTTATACTATCTGAGTGAAAATCATATTAAGACCTTTCAGAAGCAGCAGATGTTTTGGAAACCAGGCAATCTTAAATGCAAGTTTTTTTTCTTCACTTGTGAAAAATAATTTACTCCTCTAGCTGGAGTATAAGGTGAGGGGGGAGAAAAACCAACTGCAGTTTGAAAAGCTTGGCTTAGTATTCCTGAAGACTTATTGATACAACTAGTTTTCCTTGAAACTTGTAGTATGACAAAAATGAAAAGTGAAATACCCCCCATTCTCATGATGAATTATCAAAATCCAGGCAATCAAAATTATACTAAATATGTTATTGATTCAAACAACGGAAATGCCTTTAGATCCTGAGTGTCTTTAAAACATCTGTACATATTTTAATTTTTTCCATATTTTCCCCTAAAAAGTTTCTTTTTTCTTTCTTTTTTGTTTTTACATTTCCTATAACTCCAAACTTCTATATAGCTATTTTGGCTCTGGTAGGCTGTCTGTTGCCAGAATCAGGGACAGAGATAGTGCTGTTGGACAACCTAAAGCTGTTTTAAGTGTAACCAAGTCCTAAACAGAAGGCACCAGTTTAACTTGGAAGCAACTGCAGAAACTTGATATTCAGGTACAAGAGGTTGGGGAAGTTGGAAGCTCTTGCCATTGATAGTGAGGAACAGCCTTTACTGTTACTGAAATTTGATAGTGTATTTTGAAGTGAAGTAGTTACAAAGGCAGGAAGGAACTGGAAGTCATTGTTTTTTAGTGTTACTACCTTTGTCTCTGTTCTTCAGATTGTTTGAGAAGACCAAGAAATAATTTCCACTAAAGACCTCATACCCTTGGTGCCTGGGTGGCTCAGTTGGTTAAGTATCCAACTCTTGATCTCAGTTCAGGTCTTCATCTTAAGGTTGTGAGTTCAAGTTGCACATTGGGCTCCATGATGGGCCTGGAACCTACTTTAAAAAAAAAAAAAAAAGATGTCATACCTATCTGGTCCACCTTTTTATGCCCTTTGACATGTGTTATTTCTCCATCCTTCTCAAATCTGCAAGACAAGTCAGGAACTAGGAAGGAAATGGAGCAAAACCAGTATTGGACTAGTGCTTTCTAGCTATTTTGGATAAATTGGAGCATCCAGAGCTTGATATTTGGGTATCATTTTGAACTTCCCAGTAGCCATTTAATTATTACACTATTCTCAAGTAAAAACAAAACCACTAAGTGGCAGAATGGGAGTAAAATCCACCTTAAATGAGTCTACCGAAAAGTTGAAAGACTGATTGATGAGTATTTTTTATTTGTATGCATAAGAGAGAATGAGAGACTCAGAAGGAATGGTTGGTGAACATTTATAAGTTATGCATTGTTTTAAAAAAATTTATAAATTAATATTCTGAAGAATTTTAAAGTAATGGGACTGAAAGATGATTAGTAAGAATATTTTGGATGTTTTTAACTGACTACCAGTTCAAGCAGTAACAGTTATTATTTGGAAGCTTGCCAGCCTTTATGGGTAAAACCTAAAAAGAAGCTACCCATCTCTCCTGCCTCACTCAGTAATGGCTTTCTGCCCCTTGTGGAATGTGTTGGGAGAGTTTTGTATTGTATTGTTTGAGCCTCACAGGTTTAAATGGCGGTAAGGTGGAATTTTTGCACTGAGAGGTCATCTTCTAATTTTAGAGTAGAGACTGAAGGAATACCATAAGCAGAGACACAGAATATGGGTGAATAAGAATTGTATGAGAAGGAGAGCACATGCAGATACAAGCAAGGGGCAGTCATCATTTCATTTGATATAATCCAAGAATTGAACTTCTAAAAAGATATTTTGGTCCACTGTCACCAAAAATTCATTTATTTGATCACTTACAAATATTTATCATGAATATGTTGTGACTAGATAGTGTCCTAGGTACTAGGGATTCATTCAGTAGTGAACAAAGTGGCTTCATAGAGCTTATATTCTAATGGAGGACACTGATACTAAAATGTAAGCAAACAAAAAACACATAAACACAGATAATGTAATTCAGTTAGTGGTAAATACCATAAAGGAAATAAAGCAGGGTAAAGAGAGAGGTCCGGGTGCAATTAGGAGACCAGTGTCACGTAGTATAAAAGAAGAAAGCTGCTTTTAAATATAAAGAGGGAAAGTTTAGTAGAATTATGGTATCAGGGGGATTGGAGTAAAAACTCTAAAGAATATAGGATTGGCAGTTATGAAAAGAGTATGACCACATCTCAATGAATGGCAAAGAAGGCACTGGTGCCACACTGATGGAACTTACGGGAAGTTCATCCTTCAAGATGTACCTTTTTTTTATTATTATTATTCTTTTAAGATTTTATTTATTTGACAGAGATCAGAAGTAGGCAGAGAGGCAGGCAGGGACAGAGAGAGGGGGAAGCAGGCTCCCCACTGACAGAGAGCCTGATGCGGGGCTCAATCATGATCCCAGGACTCTGGGATCATGACCTGAGCTGAAGGCAGAGGTTTCAACCCACTGAGCCACCCAGGTGCCCCCAAGATATGCCTTCTAAGGCAGGGTTGGCAAACCATGGTCCATGGGCCAGTCATCTGTTTTGTAAATAAAGTTTAATTGGAACATAACCGTGCACAATCTATTCATATATTGTTTATAACTGCTTTGCTGCTACAATGGCAGTATTATGACGTTATGATCTACAAACCTGAAATATTTACTATCTAATGCCTTAAGAAAAGATATGTACCAGCCCTTGTTCTAAAGCACCCTTAACAGCTGTTCATGGGGACCTGTCTTTCCAGATATACTCTGATTTGAAACCTCCAGGGAGAGAGAGAATGTTGGCCTTGTGGTGCTGACCTTCTGTACTGCAAGAGCTAGGTGCTGGAGAACCTGCTTGCACTGTAGGAACCTGCCATTGTTAAAGAACCAGGAAATAGGAAGGAGAACCCCCTTCTTTTGTAGTGTCTCTCTAGTGTCTTCTGTTGACAAAGCTTATCACCATGCCATCTAGAAAAAGATATTTAAGGGACCCACCTCTATATTTGCAAAGCAGACAATGAGGAATGAATTTGGAGCAATAAATTGATAAACTAGCACATAACATAAATGGGGTTTGTGGGTATTTTAGGTAGACTGATGAGGAAAGCTTCTCTGAGGAGATGTTTGAGCAGAGATCTGAACAGTTTGAAAAGATAGGCCAGGCAAAGGGGAATGGCAAATGTAAAGTCTTGAACGTGGCATGTTCGTGTAATTGGAGAAGGCCCATGTGGTTAGTGTATCTGGAAAATGTAAGATTGAGGTCAGAGTAGGCAGGAGCAGGTGGTATAGGGACTTAGGGCTATGGTAAGGACACTGGAAATCTAGGGAACTAGTTTGTAGATTATCACAGCTTTCCACTCTGTTAGTGAAAGTAGTGTGGCTGAGACTAGCATATTTGCAGTGGAGATGATGAGAAGTTGTTGGATTGATATTTACTTCAAAGGTAAAGCAGAACTTACTAATAAATTGTATGGAGTTGCAGGAAAGACAGAGAAGAATTAAGAATGACTGAGATTTGGCCTGAACAACAAGATAAATGATGACCCCATTTGCTCAGATGGGGGAGAATTCAGAGAAATGCAGGTGGATATTGTTTGGCCATATTAACTTTGAGATTACAGTGGACACTAGTGTTACTTGAAAATTGTTTCGTTTAGCTTAGATTTCATCAACCACACTTGGTCAAATGGCCATGCTTAATTTCAGAGGAGGTGAGGAAGTTCAGTGATAGGAAGGAAAACAGGAATATTTTTGAACAGCCTGAATGACTTCTACACTCCCAAGACATCCAAGTGGAAATGTTGAACAGGATGTTTGGATATGAGACAGTGGCATTCAGGGTGGAGTTTGGAGCTTATGAGTGGTAAAGCCATGGGACTGGATGGGATCATGTAGGGAGACAAATGAAGATAGAAGAAGCTGAAAGACATGTCATTCTGATTTTTAGAGGGCAAATGAGAATAAGAAAACCTAGGTAGAGTGAGAAGGAACAGTGCAACAGGAGAAAAAACAGGAGTGAGGTCGTAGAAGTTAATGGAAAAAAATGTTTCAAAAACTAGAAGGTGATCAACTGTGTCAACTGCTGTTATGTATATTCTTATATACTCCTGGTGTATATAAGCAGGAATTTAAGATGTATATACTTATATTAAGATTGGAATTGCTGGAAATAGAGTATGAACTGTTCAGCCTGATGATAGTTCAAATTATTTTCCAAAGAGATTGAATAATCTTATACTTCCGTTAGCCAAGCATGAGATTTTCCATTAATCCACATCTTCAAAACTTGGTAATCTCATTCTTCTTAATTCTTTATCAATCTAGTAGATGTAAAGTATTACCTCAATGAGGTGTTAATTTATATTTCCGATTAGTAATGTGTTCAAATACCTTTTCTTATGTGTTTCCTATTCTGTGAAGTATTTCACCATTTTTTCTATTGGGTGGCTTGTCTTTTAATATTTGTAGGAATTCCTTGTGTATTCTGTATGTTCATTCTGTGGGTCTGTGTATTGCATATGTCTTCTCCCAGTTTGAGGCTTATCTTTTCCTTTTGATGAGTATAGGTTTTTAATTTCAGTAGAATATATTGATCTTTTTTGTTCATGCTTTTTGTTTCTTCAGGATGTTTTTTCTTACCTCTTCTCCAGGGAGAGAAAAATACTTTTCTATTTTTCTTTTTTTTTTTTTTTCTGGAAGTTTAATAGTTTGCATTTTATGTGTAAGCATTTAATTCATCTGGAATTGATTTTTGTGTGTGGTGCGAGAAATCCATTTTCATTGTTTTCCATATATATTTTCAGTTGTCCTAGCTCCTTCATTGAATGTTTCCTCCTTTCCATGGTGATGTGTATTGCTCCCTCTGACTTACAGCAAAATTACAGGTAGATACTGTGATTTTTGCTTCTAGGTTCTCTATTCCATCTCACTGAACAGGTTTGTTTTTTTGTGTTTTTGTTTGTTGTTGTTGTTTTTTCTCTTATCACGTGTTTTAATCACTGTAGCTTTATAGTGTGTTATTTATGGGAGGGCAGCTTATCCTTCAGGAATACCTTGACTGTTGTTGGTCTTTGCTCTTCTGTATGTTTTAAAATCAAGTTCCATTAAAAAAACTTACTGGGATTTTAATTGGGATTGCATTGAAACTATAAATCAGATTAGGGAAAATGGATGTCTTTATGATTTTGAATATGCCCACAAACAAGGCATATTTTTAAGTTAATTTTGTTTAATAAAGTTTTATATTTTTTGGTAATTAGGTCTTGAACATGTTTGTTTGATTTTCTTCCTAGATGTCCTAAGATGTTTTAAGTGGTGTTCATTAGTTAAAATTACATTTCTAGGTGTTGCTGGTAGTTAAAAATATGAATAACATTCATATGTTGATAATAAATTGGTGAGCCAATCATTTTACTGATTTGGGGTCTTAAAGTGTACTTCCATACATTTGTGAATGATAGTTTTGTTCTTTCAGAACTTTATATCCTAAAAAACAGTTTTGGGTTTTTTGTTTGTTTGTTTGGTTTTTTGTGTGTGTGTGTGTGTGTGTGTATGTGTGTGTGTGTGTTTTTCCCAGTGGCTAAGACCTCAGAAGTAGTGATCATGAGATCCCTTTTTCTTAATTTTTAAAGGGAGTGTTTTTTCATATTTCCCCCTTAAGTTATTAGCCATTAAAATTAAGAATTTTTTTTAAAAGATTTTAGATCACAAGTAGGCAGAGAGAGAGGCAGGGAAGCAGACTCTGCTGAGCAGAGAGCCCGATGCAGGGCTTGATCCCAGGACCCTGGGATCATGACCTGAGCCGAAGGCACAGGCTTTAACCCACTGAGCCACCCAGGTGCCCCCAAATTAAGAATTTAATTTATCTTTTCCCTGTTGATATCCTAGAGGGGAGGGGGCATGCCAGGAGGGAGGTTACAGAAAAAAAGTTGACTTTGGTGAGTAGGAAGATGGATTTGAAATAGATAATAGGTTGAGAACATAGTGAATTAAAGAACATTATGTAAAAATGTTAACAGATCAAAAATTTAAGAGTGAAATTTGAGATGGTTGGGGCAGAGATAATAGATGTGATTATAGTTAATAAATCATCATACTTAATAAAGTCAGTAGTTAGATACACTGGAGTGGATGAGATTGCCTAAGGAGAGAGTGTATAGGGTATCATGATCAAGGATAGAAATTGGAAAAACACTACCTCTTAATAGGTGAATACAACTGAAAGAAAATATGAGATAGGAGACCCAATAGTATATAGTTTTAGAGCCAAAAGAGTAGAGTATTTAAGGAGAGGATTGTCAGTTGTGCCAAATGAAATACCACAGAGAGGTGTGGAAAAATCAGGACTGAAAGGAAGGCACTGAATTTGAGATTTTAGAGAAAAACGGTCTGAGTAGAGTAAGGGGAAACAAAACCACTTTTTAGCAAGAATATGTAGATGGTACTGCATTAGGAAAGGAGGCTTTGAAATATTGTTTGTTAAATTTTGCCGTGAAGGAAAAGACAAATGGGGCGGGTAGATTGAGAGGGAAGTAAGGTAAAAGGAAGTTTTTTAAGATAGGAAAAAACATGCATTTTAAAGAGTTATTGCCTAATAACCAACTCTGATTATCATCAAACTTTTTAAATTTTGCCAGTCTAATAATAAGTGAAAATCATTATTTTATTTATTTATTTATTTATTTTTCTGTACATTCAGTTATGAGATTGGGCCCCTTCTAAATCTTACATTGGGTTTTTCATCTTACTGTTTTGTCAGAAATTTTTAATTATACAGTTACCTGTCATAAATATTTAAAATATGTTTATGTTAATTGACTTAATTGAATTTTCACAATAACTCTATTATGACTTAGTTTTAGTTTCAGACACAAATAATAGAATTCCAAACAATAGGGGGACCCAGATGGATCAGTTTCGTGAATCATCTGCCTTCCTCTCAGGTTATGATCAGGGGACCCTGGGATCAAGACACACATGGCCTCGGGGCTCCCTGCTCAGCAGGGAGTCTGCTTCTCCCTCTGCCTGCCACCTCCCCTGCTTATTCACTCTTTTCTCTGTTAAATAAATAAATAAAATCTTAAAAAAAAAAAAATCCAAACAGTGGTTTAAACAGAATAGAGATATATTTTCTTTTTAAGTCTGAGGTTACCTTCTGGTCTTTTCAGCCAAACTTAGTTTCTCCACCTCAGTGGTTGTTGAAGCTTTCTTTAGTCATTATCTTCAAGTTCCAAGCAGGGATATGGGATATAGGGGTTTGACACTTTGGATCTTTCCCCTTTTAGAAGCTTTTCTGGTAGCCCTACTCAGTCCATTCTATTTATATCTTAATTGCCAGGTATGCATTCAGCTGCCTCTGTTTGTTAGGGGGACTGAGAAATGTAGTTGCAGCATCAAACAGAATTGTGGTTCTGTTAGTAAGAAAGTTTTTGCAAATGAATTTCTTTGATTTTAAGGCTAAATGATGTTCCAGTGTGTGTGTGTGTGTGTGTGTGTGTGTGTGTGTGTGTGTGTGTATCACAGTTTCTTTAGCCTTTCTTCCATTGAGGGACACTTAGGTTGTTTTCATATCTTGGCTATTGTGAATAATGCTGCAATGAATATGGGAGCACAGATAACTCTGTGAGATACTGATTTCATTTCCTTCGAGTGTATACCCAGGAAAGGAGTGGCTGGATCATGTGGTAGTTCTATTTTTTGTTTTTTTGAGGAAACTTCATGCTGTTTTCCATAATGGCTATACTGATTTATGCTACCACAAACAGTATATGAAATTTCCCTTTTCCCCACATCCTCACCAACACTTGTTATTTTTAATTTTTTTAATAATTGCCATCCTAACAGATATGAAGTGGTAGTACCTCACTGTGGCTTTGATTTGCATTTCCCTGATGAGTAGTGATATTGAATGCCTTTTCATACACTTCTTGGCCATTTCTTTATCCTTAGAAAAATGTCGCTTCATTTTCTTTTTTAATTGGTGTCCCTTTTTTGGCTTTTGAGTTGTATTTGTTCCTTACATACTTGGGTTATTAACCCCTTATCAGATATATTGCTTGCAAATACTCTTATTCTGTTGGGTTTTCTTTTTATTTTGTTGTTTTCTTTACTCTGCAGAAGCTTTTTAGCTTGATGGAGAAGGTACATTAATTAGCTTCACTGTAGTTGTCCTTTATGTATGTAAATATATTAAATCATGTTGTACAGCTTAAAAATATACAATTTTAGTTTTAAAATAACAAAAATAAAGTAGAAGAGTTTGGAAATAGGGTAGGCAGCTAGCAGTTTCCATGAATAAAATACAAATTTTTACATTATGATTTCTAGGTTTGCATTATAACTTGCAAGAGCACGGTTATAAAGAATGATTGAGCAGTGAGTTGGCATTGAGCTTTTGCTTTTTGGTTTCCAAATGCAGAGTTCATGAATGAATTTTTTTCTCCTGATTTTTCCCCAATTTGAATGTTACTGGTACTTATTACCTGTTAAATTCTCAAGTAGATTTGTTGCTGCTTCTGTTCTCTCTAATCTCTCCATTTATTTATTTTTTTACTATCCTTTAGTTCCAAACTCTTACAAACACTAAAATTCTGTCACTTTTTTAGGATAGGTTAACACCCCTCTTTTCATTGTTTTTTTTTTGTGTGTGTTTTCTTGCCTATTGTTACATAATTATTTTACAAGTGAATTCTAGTACCTAATATTTGGTTGTGTTAGCATCTCCTCACATACTCTCAAAAAATATTTTTGAGAATTTATTGCAAATGTATTGGTTAATTAGAATTGACAGCTCTACAGTACTGTATAGAGAAAACTATAGTTTAATATTCTCTTAAATGTTCTGTATATTTATCTTTAGCTATGTAAAATTACTGTAAAATGCACCTAACATAAAATTAACTATTTTACCCAGTTTTAGCTACATGGTTCAGTGGCATTGGGTAGATATACATTATTAAGCAGCCATTGCTACCATCTCCAGAATGGTTTTCAACTTTACATACTGAAACCTTATGCTCACTAGATAATAGTTTCCAAGTCTTCCTTTTTCCTTGTCCCTAATAACCATTCTGTTTCTGTCTCTATGAATTAGACTATTCCAGATATCTCGTATAAGTAGAATAATACAGCATTTGTCCTTTCGTAGCTAGTTTACAGAATTTCCTTCCTTTTTAAGGCTGAGTACTCATTGTGTGTATATTCCAAATTTTGTTTATCCGTTCATCTGTCAGTGGACATTTGGGTTGCTTCCGTTTTTTGACTGTTGCAGTAATGCTATTATGAATGCGGGTATACAGATACCTTTCTGAGTACCTGACCAGTTCTCTGTGAATATACACAGATAAAGAATTGCAGGATTATATAGTAATTCTGTGTTCGGTTTTTGGAGGAACTACCATACTGTTTTCCATAGCAGCTGCACTATTTTACATTTCCACCAACAATGAGAAGAGTTCTAATTTCTCCATCTCCTCCAACACTTATTTTCAGTTTATTTGGTGTTTTTAAAAATAATTGCCATCCTAATGGGTATGAAGTGGTGTTTGTGGTTTTTGTTATCATGTCCCTGATTAGTAATGTTAGGCATCTTTGCTTACATTTTGTTAGCCATTTGTATATGTTCTTTGGAAAAATATTTGCTCACGTCCTTTGCCTATCTTTTACTGGGTTGTTTCTTTTTTGTTGTTGGAATTGTAGAAGTTCTTTATTATGGATATTAACCCCTTATCAGATAAACAGTTGGCGTATATTTTATTTGATTCTGTGGGTTTCCTTTTCACTCTGTTGATAGTATTCTTTGCATAAAGGTTTTTACATTTGAGATAGCTTCATTGGTCTGTTTTTGCTTTTGTTGCATGTGCTTTTGATGTTAACCAAGAAATTATGTTAACCAAACCAAGAAATCATTACCAAATCCAGTGTCATGAAGCTTTCCCACTTAAGTTTTCTTTTCTTTTGTTTTTTTTCAAAGATTTTATTTATTTGAGAGGGAAAGAGAACACGAGCTGGTGGGGGGTGGTGGGGACAGAGGGAGAGGAAAAAGCAGACTCCCCACTGAGCAGGGAGCCTGATCTGGACTGGATCCCAGGACCCTGAGATCATGACCTGATTCGAAGGCAGACTTAACCAACTGAACCACCCAGGTGCCGCCTCTTCTACTATTTTTATAGTTCTAGCATTTACGTTGAGGCCCTTGATCCATTTTGAGTTAATTTTTGCATATGGTGTAAGATAAATTTTGTTCTTTTGCACATCAGTATCCAGCTTTCCCAGGACTGTTTGTTCAAAATTATTTTTTCTCCTTAGAATGGTATTAGTACTCTGGTCAGAAATCTTTGGACCTTATAAGTAAGGGTGTATTTGGTGGTTCTTTTTCTGTTCTACTGATCTGTCTCTCTGTGTTTATGCCAGTAACATGCTGTTTTGATACTGTATTGTAGTAAGTTTCAAATTATTTTTTTGTATGGAAGAAGACAAGTGACCTTAAATATTATTAATCTGATAGTTTACTGAATTTTTAAAATAGTTTTTCAGTTGATTGTGCAAAGATAGGTCTGTTGCAATTAATGATAAAATACGACTTCCTCTTATAATTTTGTCTGATTTTGTCTAATTGCATTGGCTTTAAAACAGTGTTAAATAGTTATGTTGCATACTTACAGTATTTCTTTTCTTCTGATTTAATGAAAATTCTAATACTTCACCTTAGTGTATGATGCAGCTTTGGTTTTAGACATACTCCTAAACTTTTGAGGTTGACATCAAAAAGCTTCATTATAGTTTGGCAGTTAATTACAGGTTGTTTCTTGTTGCTGTTAATAGTATCATGAAAGGACTGCCCAGTTTTGGGGTTCATATTGGATCACCTGGGAGGACTTCAGCAAATTAACTTTCTCTTTCTTTTTCAGAATGGCCAGAGTTTTCTGGTTTTGGATGAACAAAGATTTGCAAAAGAAATTCTTCCCAAATATTTCAAGCACAATAATATGGCAAGCTTTGTGAGGCAACTGAATATGTGTGAGTATGGGCTGTAGTTTATTTGGAGTACGTCATCAGCCACTGATTAAACCATTTTTTCCCATTAGGTTGATAAAGGAAAGGGAAATTTTTTACTTTTGGCGTAGTTGCCTAAATTTTTAATCTTTTTCAGATGGTTTCCGTAAGGTTGTGCATATTGACTCTGGAATTGTAAAGCAGGAACGAGATGGTCCTGTTGAATTTCAGCATCCTTACTTCAAACAAGGCCAGGATGACTTGTTGGAGAACATTAAAAGGAAGGTGAGCTATTTTTAATGTGATTTATTTGAGGCATTACCATATAGCATACTTGGCCAGCACAGTGTTTCACCTGTTAAAATTAAGACTGTACAGAAATACACAGGTATTCCTTGTTGGGATGACTCAGACTAATAAAGCTTTAATTATTTCCTTCTGTTTTATATTTTTTCTCTGTGGTTAGCTGTTCTGAAAGCTCTGTCTTCAAATATGTTCTAGAAGGAAGGAAAATGTTTACATTCTGACTGAGGGTGAGGAATATCCATATTGGGATGGCTCACTCCTTCTAATTTAGCTTAAAAAATATAAGCTTTTAGAATGTCAACTCCCTGGAGGGCTTTTTCTGTAGTTCACTGCTGAATATCCAATGCTGAGAACAAGTCCCTTGCATATAGTAAGCACTTAATAATACATTTTTAGATGAATGGTGTCTTTTGCTGAAACAAAATATTTTTACTAAATCCACAAAAGAGGGGAATAAAAGAGTAATGGACCATGAAAGAAAATGGCCTAGTGTGCAGCTGTTACTGCATAAATTTATTAAATGTGGAATGTGATAATAAAGAGGCTTGGGGAAATTACAGTGAGTTTGGTGAAAGGGAATGAAAAAAAGTGCCTAAATTTTTCCTGCGGGTGGAAACTTCTCCACATTAAAAAAAAAAAAAAAAAGATTTCACCCTCTGTCTTTGAGCTATGAAGTTTATTCCTTTTATAGAATCCTGTTGTGGGCTTTTTGGAACTAAATCTAAGTTCTTAAATGGGCTACAAAATACACTTACAATAGGGAAACTTTGAATTACAAACATGATGTTTAATATTTTATTTCCTTAAATTTGCTTTCAAAAGGTTTCTTCTTCAAAACCAGAAGAAAATAAGATTCGTCAGGAAGATTTAACAAAAATTATAAGTAGTGCTCAGAAGGTTCAAATAAAACAAGAAACTATTGAGTCCAGGCTTTCTGAATTAAAAAGGTAAAATATTATTTCCAAATCTTAATATAGAGGTTGGTATGTGTGTGTTGGGGATTGGAAGTTAGTGCTTTAAGTACTTAGTTCAGTGCTCGCTTTTGGCAGCACATATACTAAGTACTTAGTTCACATTGTTGAAGCCAGGATAAAAGGTCATTTTTCTGTAAGTATTTATTCCCTTTAGTTTTGATTTGTAGCCCATGATACCTCAATATTGAATTTTCTTTAAAATTCAATATTAGAATATATAATATATATTCTAAAAGAATATATAAATCTGGGCAATTAAAACAATTTGATGCACGAACCTCACTGATGAAACAGTAGATCTTTAAATCAATGTAGGAGAGAAATAAATTCTACTTAGGTTAGCTTTCATATGATGTTCACACACATGAGGGCACAGAAGCTGTAAAAAACACTGCATATATGACTTACATCTTCTTTATGGTGGTTTCATAAAACTTTTCTATGTTGGCCTATCTCTTAGGAAAAAATAGGACACAAAAACAGGGGAAAAGAAACTTGCCCTACTTGGTATTTATCTTACCTAGACACAGTGAAGTATTATTCAAAACTTTTATCTACAGAAACGTGCTTTTGTTTTATTGCAATTCTTGGCACCATTACTTGCCACAGTAACAACTTATATATAGAGTACATGTGTACTTCATCTTAGTAAGTAGTTGGCATTTTCTCTTATCCTAATGTGGCCGAGGTCTTGAGAATAGTTATTCTACGTATTCTGTCTCCTATTCCAAACGTGGGAGAGCTGTCTTAAAAGCTTAGCTGTCTTTATTTTAGCTGTCTTAAGTGTATTCATTAAAAGAGTAACCTTGAACTTCATTCCCTTTTTGAATAAGGCTTAATTTTAAGCTGTCCAATTTTGAATATTTTATTCAATATCTTATGCCAGTTTATTGTACATATCTTGTGTCTCCTGAGATGCCCTTTGACCCAATTCCTTGAATCTCAGGTTTGGCCCTTAAGGAATGTGATCCCAGATTCATCCTCTAAGTTTTAGAGGTAACCATTCAACTTATGTTTAGTAGGCAGATGATAGTATCTTTAAATATCTGAGTCAGAGGAAATACCCTAGTTACTCAGTAAGTGTATTAAAGTTTCATTTTTCGTATCTTCTATAGGTAAGATACAGAAGTTCGTTTTGTAAGAGTTTAGCTTGAGGAAGATGGATATTATAGAAATTGATAAGAGCAAAGATTAAAGTATTTAATAGATGGATTGTCTTTCATGCCTTCTCAGTGTTATTGCTGCTAACATTTAGTAACTGCAATTTCAATAAAAGTTAGTGAAGGAAAATAAACTGTTACTACCAGGCAAGTTACTGGTTTGTCTTATGTTTAGACATGCTTTGAAAAATTTTTTTTTGGTGTTTTCATATGTTTGAAACAGATCCTAAGATAGACAGTTTTAGGGCCTGATTGACTTTTAGATTGACCTCAACACTTAACTACGAATAATTTCTGGGATCTTAGGCAAGTCCTCGTAATTCTTGGGTCTCATTGTCCTCCTCTATAAAATGAAGTTAATAATTCCTTTCTTGGCTGACTTTATAGAAGTTTAAACAAGAAGTACATATAAAATGCTTAGCATAATCCCTAGAGCATAAGTAGTGCTGGGTAAATGTCACTTCCTTTAAGATTCTTTTCCAAGCACAAGTCCTCAATTCACTTGGTAACCAAAATTGAAAGGTTAGTTTATTTTAAACAAGAAGTAATGAACCACATTGTAAGGGAGGTAAATTTCCTGCTACTATGTGGATATAGGCATGAGTCTTAAGTTTTTGTGAGTAGAAATTTGCCATGAGTAGAAAGTAGTCTAGTTATGAAGGGATGATTCTGGAGTTGTAGCAATGTAGTTGCCATTTTATGTAATTAAATCAAAGTTTTTCCAGTTTCATGAAGATATATATAGCAAAGTTCACTGTTTTTTTTTTTTTTTTAATTAAAGATATTGAGATCTGGCTTTCTGACTAAATTTTGTTTTATTTTTTAATAAATGATAACATAGTGAGAATGAGTCCCTTTGGAAGGAGGTGTCAGAATTACGAGCAAAACATGCACAACAGCAACAAGTTATTCGAAAGGTAAGCTGTTCTCCTCCATGGCCATAACCATAAAGTCTCTATTGAATAGTTAGTGATTGGTCTTAGTTCTTTTTTTTTTTTTAAAGATTTTATTTATTTATTTGACAGAGATCACAAGTAGGCAGAGAGGCAGGCAGTGAGAGGAGGGGAAGCAGTCTCCCCACTGAGCAGAGCGCTCAATGCAGGCAGGACTCCAGTCCAGGACCTTGAGATCATGACCTGAGCTGAAGGCAGAGGCCTAACTCACTGAGCCTCCCAGGCACCCTTGGTCTTAGTTCTTACATATTGGGTTCACATATAGTAGTGAAACTATGAAATCAAACAAATTAGGTCAACTGTTAAATTTTCTTTTTAATAAGAAACACTTCTCATTAGCTAAATATGGTTATTCCATACTCTCAGATTAAGTCTCACTAGTTTTTAGCAAGTGACCTTTGGCCTTATAGAACAACTTTAAAGATACTTCATTTTTAGGGACATAATATACTTTACATTTTTTAGTATGAATGGCAGCCTTACTGTGTGGGTTTATTGTTATTGTTTTTACTGTTATTCTACTTGAAAGGGGATAGATATGGTCTTTGAAGACAGATGAATAAAATTTTCAAATCAGTTGATCAAATTATGAGTTCTAAAAAATTAGTCATCATTTTATGCCCTTATTAGTCTCTGTGGAAAAGCAGTTAAAGTAATCTGTTGTAAAATAAATTCTGGATTTTAGTATCTGAGCTGAAAATAACTGGGGGAACTGACAATCTCTCAGTTGCATTGTGTCCTTGTGATTTAGTCTTTTCATATCAGCTTTCATATGTTAATAAGACTTGAAACATAAAAGTAATTAAGGGAGCTATTTTTTGCTCATGAGTAAACTAGACTCTTAAATTTAAGCAACAGGTTTTTGTTGGGGGGAGGAAGGGTGGGAGTACTTCAGCTGGTTTGTGCTGAGATGCCTTTAGCTAAAAATAGGGTTATGACTGACAGGAAAGATCTGGGTCTAGTGGAGCAAGCTTAGAACATAGATGAATGGTTGCAGCCTTTGGCCTGTAGTTAGAATACTGGAGTTTTTTTCGTTTATTTTTGTTTTTTTCCAAATCAGTATGCAGGTGAAGGTTAAATATAGAATTCACTTCTAAGTATTTAGTCCAAGTGCATATATTTTCAGAACTTCCAGAGCTGAATCCAGCCTACAGTCCTGTTAAGAATACCTCATTTAAAACAATAGGTGTTGGGGCGCCTGGGTGGCTCAGTGGATTAAGCCGCTGCCTTCGGCTCAGGTCATGATCTTAGTGTCCTGGGATCGAGCCCTGCATCGGGCTCTTTGCTCAGCGGGAGCCTGCTTCTCTCTCTCTCTCTCTGCCTGACTCTCTGCCGACTTGTGATCTGTCAAATAAATAAATAAAATCTTTAAAAAAACCAAAAAAACAATAGGTGTATACAGTATTAAACCTGTACTTTATTTTTTAAAAATCTTTTAATCTTTTCCAGAAAACAACGTTTTATAGTTAAATACTGGCTTATAATGCTATTTTTTTTTTCCTAAGAGCAGAGAAAGTTGGCGAAATACTTACATAACATTTCAGTTTTTCATGAAATCTAACATTCTATCTGTCAAATTTGAATTTGAATATATGTGGTTTTGTGGAGCTAGGGAGTTCTCATAATGCATAGTGATAGCTGATAATTTTCTCTCTGTTCCTGGAATTGCTTCATACATCTGCTATATACTCCTTGGCCTTGGATTAGATGGAATAGAGTTACCTGTTACAGATACTTGTTACAGGGTAGTATAATAGTACCTGTTAAAGAACTTGTCAGGTCCAGAAGTCAGATGCTATAAAGGTTAGATGCCTTTTCTTCTCTTTCAGGGAGCAAGCTTTGTACAGCATGATGCAGAATTGTCATAAGAGAACTAATATGTAAAACAAATGTCAGGAGAAATTTAGCCAATGCTTCATATTCTTATACATTCAACCACTAATCTTAGAATTTTTCTATAATACTTAGAAATTAACAAAAGTAATTGAAGCCAAATTATTTCAGAGATACTTTTAGGCTTAAATTTTCTTTTCATCAGTCATCAGTCAACATTTTCTTTTGAATAAATAATTTAGTGGCTAATTTCCTTTTCAAGACTGTAATGCTGTTTAACTTTTATGCAAAGAGTCTAAATAGTCCTTCAGACACTTTTGGCCTTTATTTATAGCCTCTCAGTGATACACTGCTTTTCATAGTTCACCATATGATCCTCACCTTTTTCTTTAGGAAGATGACAATAAATTTAATACCTTAAGCCAGTGATTCTCACATTCACATCAGTATCACCTGGAGTACTTGCTAAACAAAGATTGCTGGACCCTGTCCTCAGAATTTCAGCTTCAGCAGTTTTCTAGAGTGGGGTTGAGAATGTCTAATGTGTGTCTAATAGGTTCTTGGGCTAATACTGCAGGTCCATGGTCTACACTGCCATAACATGAAAGATTGTTTGCATGTCTTGATATGCTTAGTAGTTTTTTCCTTTTAAATTTAATCTAGCTCTGAAGATTAAACTAGCTTCTCCTGATTGGCAGTATGGGTATCTTGGATGTTTAAGAGCAAAACCATCCAAACCAAAATCTGCTCATTGTTTATTTGAAAAAACTCTATGTATTCCAACTTCAATATTGTGAATTTATTTTTGGATAACCTCTAGTTAACTGTATTTTGGGGTTTATCTCTATTTGTATATAATTAAATACTTCATGACACTACATATTTTTTAAACATTTTATTTATTTGTCAGAGGGGGAGAGAGCACAAGCAGGGGAATTGGCAGGTAGAGGGAAAAACAGGCTCCCCGCTGAGCAAGGAACTTGATGTGGGACTCCACCCCAGGACCCTGGGGTCCAGACCTGAGCTGAAGGCAGATGCTTAACCAACTGAGCCACGCAGATGCATCCCATGACAATATTTTTTATTAAGCCATAATTTTTTAGAATTAGCCAATAAGCTTTTTCTACGTTGAAAATTTTATGCTCTCTTCTGAAAGCCAGCAGTCTCTTTTGCCCCAAATTGTATTACTTAGTTTAAGAAAAATGTTGCTTGTCACTTTTTTCCCCCCAGCATAATCTTCTTGAAAAAATTTTAAGTAAAAACTTAGGATCTGTATCCAGGCATGCATGGTTCTTAGCATCAAAGCAAATAACTGGGCTGAGTATTAGGTAGATAAATGGATGGGTGGGTGGATGGATGGATGGATGGATAGATGAAGGTCTTAGTCATCTTGGTATCCTAGGTATCTGCAACTTTAATTTTATAACAGGTTATTCTTCTGCCTGGAAACTGGTATTTCTTTAGATATCAATTGTAGGATGCACCTGAGATTTCAAATATGTTAAAATATAAGAAATTATATGACTTAGAATAGCAAATATGTAGTATTTGATCTAATTTTCTAAGACCTATAATATGTACTTAGGAATTGAGTCTATGATGGAAATTTTTTATTTATATTTTTCTTTTAGATTGTCCAGTTTATTGTTACGTTGGTTCAGAATAACCAACTTGTGAGTTTAAAACGTAAAAGGTAAGTTTTTGTTGTAAAACCGTTCATTTGACCTATTCATGAAAAACAGAACATTTATTTTAGTGTTTAACCATGAATGGCCTACATTTCCTGAGTATATGTCTGTTGTCCCAGATGAACAGTGCTTGTTAAATTATACTCTCAGCATTTCATGAGTAGTGTTACTTTTTTCTGCGGTCAGCCTGCTAATGTTTTTCAGAGACAAGGATAGCCTAAATGGTCACCTTACAGACACATACATAGTTAATAAGAAATCCATTTTTATTCACATTAGCAATTTAATGTATCATTAGTAGGCTTCAGTGAGGGAAACTCTTAAAAGGTCGTCTGTTGAAAAAAATAAAAAATTTTCTACTTGATCTCATTGGTAAGGAATTTGAAAACCTGTATATTGACTGGCTTGTGATAATGAAAAATTTAGTAATTGCCATTGTCATAATTAAAGCTTAAGAAGGGTAGTGGACAAAAGAATAGTTGGAAGGAGAAAAAATTTATCGTGTAAGACTAAAATTTTAGCAAAGATTCGTTATGGTTACACTTTATGCTGTGGCCTTAACTCTGCTTCCACAAACTAATTCTTATGATATCATCTATTTACTTTGTACTATGTAACTGTAGTTCATAAAGAGTGATGTGGTTTGGTCAGCAATGAAATATATTCAGAGAGAATAATTTATTTATTGTATTTAACAAAAATAGTACAAAAGAATGACGAAATCAAAGCCCTAGACATAGTCATCCTCTAGTTTCTCTCCCTAAGATGTGACCATTTTTAAGAGCTTATTTTGTGTCACCACCTGAAATCTTTTATTATTAAAGTGTTTATGTTCATGTGAGGGTAAAATATTACAATCAGTTTAAATTTCTTGTATGTTTGCTTCACTGAATTTAATGTATATATGCTGATTTTCAGGCCTCTACTTCTAAACACTAATGGAGCCCAAAAGAAGAATCTGTTTCAGCATATAGTCAAAGAACCAGCTGATAATCACCATCATAAAGTAATTTTTTGTTTAAATTCTGTTTTATATTTATTCTCAAACCAGATTTTATTACAACAGTATTTCATGCACTCACATTTGCAAAGTTCAGTGAATAATAATCTAAGTGCTCATCCTCCAGCTTTATCAAATCATGACATTTTTTATTATTTGGTTTAGATTATTTTAAGAAATAAAGCATTATAAATACCATTTATTATATGATGATATGGGAACAAACCTGTTCCCTGATTTGTTTTTTGCCTCCTCTTCAGTTTCTCCTAGATAAATCTTGAATTAGTATTTATCATCCCCATGGTCCTTTTATATGCATGAATTCATGAACAATATTTGGTATTACTTTGTATGTATTTAAACTTCATATGAATGATATTATTTTGCACATATCATTTTACATTTTGACTTTTTTCACTTTGGCTTTTGAGATTTATTAAACAGATTTAGTTCATCTCAACTACTACCTGATAGCAGTTGAATATTATGATAATGTAATTATGCATTTATCTATTAGTTATTTTAGGTTGTTTCCAACTTTTATTATAAATTACATAGACTAGATTTTTTAGCAATTGCAAAACATTTTTGTTTACCTTTATTTTTGTCATGGGCTGTCTGGATAATTTGTCAAACTTAAACCCACTGGCAAATCAGTTCAGTCCAGAGTATAGACTTCTTTTAATAGATGATTGTCATGGTTACATTCACATCTTAGAATTCTAAATACTGCTTCAGATTTGTTACTGAAGTACCAAGATTTTTTTTCTTAAGCAAATCAGAGTTAGCATCACGTCTTACCACTGTTTCAAAGTAAGCATACCTATTGTTTTTTTAGGATTGAAGACTCAGTGTAAATGGATGAAGATTTCTTTTTTTTTTTTTTTTTTTTTAAAGATTTTATTTATTAATTTGACAGACAGAGATCACAAGTAGGCAGAGAGGCAGGCAGAGAGAGAGAGAGAGAGAGAGAGGAGGAAGCAGGGTCCCTGCTGAGCAGAGAGCCCGATGCGGGGCTCGATCCCAGGACCCTGGGATCATGACCTGAGCCGAAGGCAGAGGCTTTAACCCACTGAGCCACCCAGGCGCCCCAAGGATGAAGATTTCTTAATCTGACTGGATTTATTTATTTTTAAGTCTTTTACATCTTCTACCTCAGATTTATCTACTGTTGAGATTTATAGATTTATTCATTACAGTAATGAGACTTTAATTTGCTTTAGAGAATTGAATGGGTTTTTTTTTAGGTACCTATGATCTGAATAGATCTGTAGCTGAATAAAAAAAAAAATATTGCTAAAAATTCAGGCTGACATTTAACTGTGGAGTAGTTGAAAAAATTTTTTTCTTATTAAAGCATTTTAATAAGAAAGAATAAGGCATATGTCAAATAGAGTAGCTTGAGTTAAAATAATCCTCATCAGCACAGTGGCCATCTAGTTATGCTTGAAATTCCTGGTGAAGTTTTAAGACTTTTTTTTTAAAACCGTTTGGATATAAAAATACTTTAAAATGTGAAGATCTTTCCATAGACTTATTCTGAGGCATGCCACCTTCATGATTCCTTACAGTAAAAGAAATAGTTAAATAGAATGAAGTAACACACCTCCTACCTTTGCAAATTGGTGCAAATACCAATTAGTGTGTAAGTCCCATTAGGGCAGAGAAGATATCTAAATTGTTTACTTAATATTTAGTAAATAATGGGTGCCCAGTTAGCACTTTTTAAATGGTATATTGTTCGGTAGTCAATATAATTACAGTTTTGTTATTTTCTCCCTGATTTTTTTAGGTTCCACACAGTAGGACTGAAGGTTTAAAGGCAAGGGAGCGGATTTCAGATGACATCATTATTTATGATGTAACTGATGATAATGCAGATGAAGAAAATATCCCAGTTATTCCAGAAACTAATGAGGATGTTATAGCTGATCCTTCCAAGTAAGGAAGTTACAAAGTAAAATTTGTGAAAATATTGGTTACTTTTGTTATCAAAGAGCTTAATTCAAAACAACTTTACTCTGATAAACTACTACCAAACTCCTATTTGGATTATTAAGCTGAAAAAGCCAAATTATTTAACCAGATGTTCTCCCCTCAGCAAAAAGACTTCCAACAAAAAGTAATGAGAGTTCGGATTTTTTTTAAATTTTGGAGTTAAACATCTTTAATTGATCCTTTGTCATCTCGCATCATATGATGAATCAATATTTGGGATTATGCTTCTCCCCAACTTTGGGGAGAAAGTTTCCATGGGAATGAATGGACAGAATGAATTTATTGAGTGCATTTGAAAATGTAATTGGTTCTTTCTCATATTGCTGATCTAGCTGTAGCCAATACCCTGATATTGTCATTGTTGAGGATGACAATGAAGATGAGTATGCACCTGTCATTCAGAGTGGAGATCAGAATGAACCAGCCAGAGAATCACTAAGTTCAGGCAGTGATGGCACCAGTCCTCTCATGTCTAGTGCTGTCCAGCTAAATGGCTCATCTAGTCTGACCACAGAAGATCCTGTCACCATGATGGATTCCATTTTAAATGATAACATCAATCTTCTGGGAAAGTGAGTGTTCATATAGATGTTATCTGAATTTATTTGCTTTCTTTGTTTACTTCACATGTTCTATTCTCTTCGAGTGATCTTCCTTTCAGATTGTGAATCCATGTAATCTTTCTTTGTTTTTTGAGTTTTGCATATGTTTTTTGAGAAGGATTTAATCATGCGGAGAGAGTCTTGAGATTTTCTTGGCAATTCCTTAGATTTCTTTAATGAGATACTTGTTTTGAATGTTCATAAATTGTGTGTGTATGCATATTTATGTTTTTATTAGGACTATGGAATAACACAATTTCTATTAAGGTACTTAATAGCATAAGAAAAGCAGAAATTAGCATTAATAAGTAATAAACATTTTATAATTTATAGTGTAGAGGAAAAAAGATACATTCAGACTATTGTTGCAGAATCTTTTCTGTAAATAATAAAGTTTTGTGTGTAAAGGCTGTGAGTTCTCAGTTAACTACATTTTCAGGAATCTCAAGTACTGAATAGGATCTCTTAAGATTAAGAATTTTATAATGTGGTTTTAAATGTAAAAACAAGGAAACCTAATATTTGCTATTTTTTTAAAATCTTTTTTCCTTAGGGTTGAGCTGTTGGATTATCTTGACAGCATTGATTGCAGCTTAGAGGACTTCCAAGCCATGCTGTCAGGAAGACAGTTTAGCATAGATCCAGATCTCCTGGTTGATGTAGGTACTTTGAATAATCTTTGCTGTACTGGCAGTTTGTGTATTCACATATATTATTTATAAATCAGAAACAGTGTATTCTCACTGTTTTTGCATTTTCTTTTTTTTAAATGAATGATTTTGTTTATCAGAAACAATGAGCAGATGGGTTCAGGACAGTGAAGGAGGGTGATCACTACCCCTTTCTGAATAGCAACTCAGTTAATCCTCCTGTAACAACATACCAGTTCTGTTCATCAGTACTTCTACTTCTTCTCTGGACTTGCCGTATTTGTTCTGCTCTAGAATAGATTGTCACTGAATAGAAATGGGTGGAAATTTAGTAAGAGAGTTACTTAGGAAACTGCATGGAGACACTTTTTAATACTTTGGGTATTAATGTTTTCCACTCACATGAATTATATTTTAATATATTTGCTATATTTTAAAAATGTTTATGTCCTGAGTCCTAAGGTTATCTTGTTCCAGTCCCCACCACCACCTACATGAGTATCACTTCAATGTTGTCTGGACTGTGAATCCTTATCTACCATTTCTGGCACTAACTACCTTTCTTGCTGTCTTCTCTCTTGCTCCTACCACTCCTCTCTCCCTTATGGCTTGGTCCCATCCAGATGAATGGTCCCATCTAGATGAATATTGTTCTCTCCCTGATTTCCATTTTCTGTTGTAAATCTGTTTCTGTATCCTGAAAAGGTTTGTTGCTCCTTTTTTTTTTTTTGCATTTCTGCCTTAAAATACAGTCTGTCACATCAAAATATTCTGTAGACTTGCCCTTTTAAGAACTTCTCAGTGAAGCTAGAGGGAATTAGTCCTTTCTTACTCTTCAGTCTTATTAATTTGCCACCTTACCAATCTGCTTCTTAGTCTTTGTCAATATCCATGATTTGATTGTTCTTTCCAAATCATCATTATGTCACAGGATAAATTTCACTTTCTTTGAAGATTTCCTTTCTGGCCTATGTTATCATCTTAAGGGAATTCAGCATCCATATTAATGACCTACTTTGTTAATAGTAATTTGTCAGCCCTTCTTGATTCTGTCAGTCTTTGTCCCCATCCTGAATACAGGGACCTTTTAGAATATCTGTCCCTTAGGTTATAAGAAGGATACAAAATTCCGTAATTCTGACCTTCTACAAAGCCTTGCAGTCTTCTAGGTTATTTTAATTTAACCTTGGAATGTTTATCATACTTGTCTGTCTTCAAGACCTCATCTCGCCAACTCGTCCCTGTTCTCACAGAGGATAATCACAATGCTCTTGTTCTCTCATAAGTTGGGAAATCTCATTTTTCTTTTCTTAGAGGAAGTGCTTGCTTTCTCTTTAAAGCTTATTTGTACACCTGCCCTGTGCCTCTCTGTTTTTCTATCTCTGTCCTTGATCTTTCCCATCTTGCTTCAGTGGGTACAGATCTCGTTCTTAAACATTTTGATGTGTGGCTCTGCTCATTTACCGTTTTGCCTCTCTAATTCTTTAACTACAAAACATTAGAAATGAGTGGCTTTATTTGTTACTTCTTTTTTACTCTATTTGAAACCCTGCATTATCTTGCTTATTCACTTGAAGCCTGTGCTGCCTTGGTTTATCTATACTGAGTAGGCTCCAGGTTTGTTTGTTTGTTTGTTTTTAATTCAGGCCATTGGGCTAGTAGGTGGGTTTCATTTGGCTCATGTCACTTACTGGCAAGCTATTTAACCTTGGAAAAGTTCACCTCTTTTGCCCAGTTTCCCCATTTGTTAATTGTGGCTGATGCCTAACTTGAAGGGCTCTTTTGGGCATTAGAAATAATTAGTGCTGTTCATATTAATACTGGTTATTTTTGACACTGAGACTTCTCTTGATTTTAGAGTCACTGGACTTCGTTTATCTGTCTTCCTAACTATTCTTTGTTTACTCTACTTTGTTTACTCTTTCTTTTTCTTATTGTTCTCTACCTGTGCGTAATCCCCAGGTACCCATTATTTTATCTTTTTATTTGTTCTAGGTCTTTTCTTTTTCTATCCTTCCTTTATGAAGGTATTTTGGCTTATAGAATTACTCTCAAATTTATATCTCTAGCTCTTAATCTTTTTTTAAAGTAAACTTTGCTTGAATTTTGATGCCATCATCAGTTAAGATCTTGCCTTAGATTTTTTGTGTTTAGTGCCAAACTTCTCTTTGTTCTCTAAATGAGCTATGTTTCTCTGCTTTCTTATTTTCTGTAGTGATATCAGACTTCTCTTTACTCACCCAGAATAGTAATCACTGAGTCATTTTGGTTTCCTTATCTTTATCTCATTGTTCAGGTCCTGTGTATTTTCAAAAATAGCACTCACAGATAATCCCTAATTTCTGATGCCTCTCTCATCTAAGATCTTCATTATTTCATCCTTGAATTATGCTGACTGTAAAAATTACCCATTGGTTGCCTTGTTCTCTGAGATGGCAAAGACGGTAAGGACATGAATAGGTGTGCTGAGTTCATGGGTTCTATGTAGAGTTCAGTTCTTAGTGACTGTGAGTCAGCAGGAGAGGCTTGGCTGTAGGATTCAACCAACTATGTCAGCTCCTCATGTACAATCTACTGTTTTCTGCTTCACACTCAGCATCTGCTGGGAATACACAAAAGTGTCCCTGATTTGGTGGGTGGTATTGAGTGGGGCAAAGAAAGAGTGAGGAGCTTATACTCTATAGATGCCACTTTCAGTAGGGACAAAATCTGGTCAGGTCTCAGAGGCAGTGACAAGCTGAACTTGGCAGAGATTGGTGGTCATGTAAAGTATCTACTCTTAAGGATCTGATTCTTTTCCTTTACATGGATCAGTAGGTAGTATAAAAGGAAGGAAAGTTAACCAAAGAAAAGAACTAGGGATATTTTTAAGGCTATCATGAAAGTGGAACTTTTTTTTTTTGAAAATGGAACTTTAAGGAAGAGGAATCAATCTCTAGAGACTGTGGAGGAGGGATCTATCTGCATTTCGTTCTGTTATGTGAACCATTTGGTGTGTTCATTCTCTTAAAATGCTTTAATCACTATAGTTCCTTGCTCGGGCCTTTTCCAAGGCTCTTAACTGCTGAAGAATGTGGCCTTATGCTCTGACGGACCTTGCTTTACTTCTTGAACTTTACACATACAACCTACTATTCAACTCAGAAAGTTTTATGTTATTTAGACTGGTCATCTTATCTACTGCTAGAATTTACCCACCCTCACTCCCAACCATTCCTTCTTTATTATTGTTAATGTTATGATTTATTTTTCTCTCCACTTTCTACAAGTCCTAACCATTCTTCAGGGCCTGATATGTGTTGGATAGCTTCATCAAGACTTTGTTTCATCTTGCACGTGCCTGTGTGCATGTGTGTGTACACACACACACACAGAGACATGCATGATTTTCTCCTTTCTCTCAGTACTTTTAATCTCCACCATCCATTAGTATTATAATATTGGATTGTATCTGATTGTATGTTGCTATTTGATTTTGTTCTTGTCTTTCAGATTGTAAGCTCCTAGAGAGCAGGAATAGTGTCTTCATCTTGTATTCTTCATGATGTCAGTTGATGTCAGTTATTTTTTAGATGCTCAGTAAATCCTTGTGGAATGAACAACTGAAGTTTATGACTTAAAAGTTATGTCTGTAAACTGGCTGGACTGAGAGGCATGCAGTAAGCAGTGGTCTTAGCATTTACGTCTTCTGTTGCTAGGTGAGGTGAAAAAAAGCAGCAAGAAGGTATACCATTTGGTCAGAGGGCTTCGTTTGAGGTGAAATTTAGGAGCCAGCATCACAGAGCAGGTTCTGTAAATTTCTCACGTATTTAGCAGGTAGTCAGTGAAGGCTTACTGTCAGGGCAAGGAACTCAGCCCTGGATGCCACTTAAAACCAAAGGCATTTAGAGAGAAAATAAGGAAATGAGAAGTTGGGCAAACCACTATTTGTCTTAAGTGATTTGCCCCACTGTTTTATGGAGAAATTCTTAAAACATCTGATGCATGGGCTAGCTTGCTCTGCTTTTGTGTTTTTCTTTCTGCTTTCCTGCTTTTCTCTTTCAAACTGTTATACTGTATGAAAACTTCCTAGTGCAGGAGCTACATCTCTTTACCCAACATGGCTGTATAAAAATTTTAAACACGCAGTTAATTCTTTTTTAATATTTTTTAAACTTATCATCTTTCTTGTTTGGTCTTTCAGCTTTTCACTAGTTCTGTGCAGATGAATCCCACAGATTACATCAATAATACAAAAGTAAGTTTTAATTCATGTTGCTCAGGACCCATAGCTGTAAGAATCTGAAAAAAAGCCCTAGTAAGTAGAGAGCAGTATCACTCCCAGTTACAAAAAACATTTTGTATTTTACCTTATATGTGTGATCAAGACAGTAAAATTCTAGCTGAAAAAAAAGCTTTTGGTTATGGGGTGAGTCATTGCCCAATTCTGTAGGTATCTGTGTGATTAACAGTATGAAGTGAGCCCTCAAATGCTGGGAAATCAACTGACTTAAACTTGGCATGTTCAGGTATATCACTGAAACAAATTATTAAAATATTTTTTCATGTTTTATGTGCTTCAGTTTACATTCATATTCTTTCTATGAACAGTGTCTCAGCATTTTTTATTGAAAATCCACTGGTACCCATATTCTTAAATAGTTCCTTCATTTTATTAGCATGCAGTAAAAGCTCAGGGATTTGAACTAAGTTTTTACTAACTGTAGGTACAGCAGGTTGAAACAATGAAATACGGATTTTGGACAGGTTTTTTTTCTTTTTTTTAAAGTAATGGTTTTGTTATTTTGTTAGTCCATTTGGGATTAGCAAATGTTGAAATTCTTTAGAACTGGTTTTTAATGAGTAATAAGGACAATTTGCAGTTGTTAAGAGCAAATGATTAGAGTCATTCTGTTAGTTTATATATTGCTTATACAATAGGCAGATTTTTAAATGTTTTTAAAATAGATTAGGTGTATACTCCATGTGTCTTGCATTTATACCATACTGTTCAGTCCCATTTTTTTATCGAATGCAAAGGTGTAAATCAAGTCCTCTGATATTTGTACAGGTTCTAGATTAGTGAACTTAAAGTTTTACTTGTTTTTTGTTCTTTGTTGTCTAAAAATGAACACTTAGATATAAGTAATTAGAGTGAGAATGTAGAATTTTTCTAATGTCATGACCAGTTCTTGTACATACTCAAAGTTACAGGCTGTGTAACTTAGAGTTGAAAGAATTTGTGAATTTTTGAACTAAAAAGTTGATTATACATTGAATATTTGGATCATTTTTATCAGGGGTTAGCATACTTTTTATAAAAAGGCCAGTTGGTAGATACTTTTTTTTGTAGGCCATATGTTCTCTGTCACAACTACTTAACACTAATTGTAGTGTGACAGCAGCCATAGACAATACATAAAAGAATGAGTGTGGCTGTGCTTCCATAAAATTTTATTTACCAAAACAGGCAGCATGCTGAATTTTGCCTGGATTTATATTTTAAGTTTCTGCGGATTACCTCAACACCCTGGGTTTTAGTAAATACGGTATTATTAAATGTTAGGTCTTAGGGTGAATGAACTCATATCGTGCATTCATTTAGTCAATGTGCTGAACTGTTTGTTTATTGCTATACATTGAGTCATTCTTTATTCTTGGATTATCCTATTTATCGCAAAACCAATATCTTAATTACAGTTCTCAGGAATAGCAGTTAAACAGCAAATTGCATATTGTTCTAAAGTGCTATAGAGAAATTAGAGAATGACTTTTCATTATAGTTCTAAAATCTAGATTAATGTTTTCAAATAACTGGCACATCAGCTGTCATTCCCTTGCTCGTGACGAGTATTGTATTAACATAGATCACAACACTCTTTTTCTAATATTATCAGGATACTTATACGCTTCAGTAGAGCCATCTAAGTGGCCATTACTAACAAATATGAATTTGCATGGGAGATGAATTCCTTTTGTCATCCTGGTTCTCACATGTTTTAGAATAACTGGCATCCTTGGAAACTACCTATTTTAAAAAGTAAAAGATAATGATGGTATTCTTTCCTTAATGTTTGTTTATTGCGATTGCTAAATCCGAAACATATTTATGTACATTTTTGGGAAGTTTTAATTTATTATATCTTGAGGTCATTATTTCTGAATCTGGAAACTTGTACTGCATCATTTTATGTTGATTATCGGCAATTTTAGGAATTAGTATATTTTCTATACCCTATATACTTAGTGAGCATGCAGGTGTCTGGGACTTAACAGCTATTTAGGGAAAATTGTGAACCTCAGTCCCTCAGTTTGAACATCATTGAAAAGAGCACCGAAGAACTAAACAACATTAAAGGTTTAGTCCCCTTTACAGTCAGATGTGAGGAGAGAAGACAGTGGTGGAAAGAAGCAATTTAAGTGACAGAAAAGAACTGAAAGAATCTCAGAAGGAGAATGAAGAAACTTCACCTCAACTTTGAGGCTTCCAAATACAGAAATAATAGTTTTAAGGATATCACCATGTCATCCTGAGCTACTCTAAATATGTTCACTTACGCTAAATATTCTGTTTGTGAGTGAAATGAGTGATAGACATTTTTAATCAAAACTGTTTTGAGTTTAATTGTCCTAAAGAATTATCTCTTAGTTTGAAACCAGCCATCTTTGATTCGTTCCCGTCTTTTACCTCTGACAAATTCTGTCTGTTCTTTTGAAATGTCCCCTCTTTTCATACTTAACTGTCATCCTAGTTCAGGTTCTTTATTTCATCCACTTGATGACAGCAATAATTTTCTTAACCGGTCTTAACCAGTCTTACCTATTCAGATCTCTTTCTCTCTCTAGTTCTTCTTTCCCGGTGTTCCCTTTTCCCCTGTATTTCAGATAATACACCAATATTCACATACCGTACCAGCTTTTTAAAATTTTTTTGCTATTTTTAGGAATATATAAAATGTGAAACAAGTATTTTTTATATTATTTTTTCTCTTTTAGTCTGAGAATAAAGGATTAGAAACTACCAAGAACAATGTAGTTCAGCCAGTTTCAGAAGAGGGAAGAAAATCTAAACCCAAAACAGGTAGGTATAAATGTGGTATTAATTTTTACAGACTTTTAAAATTAAGAGTCATACATAGAAACTAATGTGAGCCAAGGAAAGTCTTTGCCATACTTAGCAGTTGAACACAGAATGTACTGTTCTCAGTTCTATGCATAATGTATCAAGGTTTCAGCTTATAGAAAAAATTAAATTGGTGAGGTACTAGTTCTTTAAGTCATTTTTTTTTTTTTAATTTAACTGTAGGAGAACTGAAAGAACTCTCAATTGTTGAATGAAAGACTTTTCTGACTAGTACATTTTAAAATTTACTGACACAAAGTGTCATATTTCTTATTTGGGTGTATAAGGGTAGTGATTGCATATATGCACAGCTGTTTCCATTTTTTCCACCTTCAGCTTGAACTCTGTATAAGCTGGTGATAAAAGAGCATTTTTCTAATCTTTATTATAGATAAGCAGCTTATCCAGTACACTGCCTTTCCACTTCTTGCATTCCTCGATGGGAACCCTGCTTCTACTGTTGAACAGGGGAGTACAGCATCATCAGAAGTTATGTCCTCAGTAGATAAACCCATAGAAGTTGATGAGCTTCTGGATAGCAGCCTAGATCCAGAGCCAACCCAGAGTAAGCTTGTTCGCCTGGAGCCATTGACTGAAGCCGAAGCTAGTGAAGCCACACTGTTTTATTTATGTGAACTTGCTCCTGCACCTCTGGATAGTGATATGCCACTTTTAGATAGCTAAATCCCCAGGAAGTGGACTCTACATGTATATATTCATCAAAATGATGAACTATTTATTTTAAAGTATCATTTGGTACTTTTTTTTGTAAATTGCTTTGTTTTGTTTAATCAGATACTGTGGAATCAAAAGCACCTTTTGCTTTTCTCACTTACACACTCTGGCAAAGCTTTCAGATGTTACTCAGCTACATAGGTACACAAGATTTAATGCACATTGTTGGCATATCTTTAAGTTGGATTCAAATGGCCATTTTTCTCCAGTTGTAGTAACTTGGATTTCTTTTTTTACGTATATGCCCATTAACCCCAGTTAAACTTTTGTTTGTTTTACTTGTTTGATGCTGTCTGTTTGCATTGAGTGTAAGTCACTAGAACTAATGGTAGAACTCTTAAACCTTTGTCTGTTCCAGTTACTTTTATTAAATATTTTTCACTTGGCTTATTTTTAAAACTGGGAACATAAAGTGCCTGTATCTTGTAAAACTTCATTTGTCTCTCTTGTTCAGAGAAGTTCATTCATGTTCAAAGGAAAGGCAAAGTAAACATGAGTGCTTGCTGTCAGAAATGGCTCCAGCTCCATATATATAAAAAGAAGGGGGATGGGATGGCATCAACCCCATCCATCTCGTTGGACTAGTTTTAAGTAAAAGTTTTCTGATTTGTTTGTGTTTTTTCGAACCATACTATTTAGTAAAATAAATATAATGAATGTTGCGTACTAATGTCTGTTACGTGTCTTCTTTAGAGGTGACACCCACATGTAAAATTTTTTCCTTTTTATAGGAAGTAGATTTAAATTGTAAACTGTCTGTTGTCCATTTTTGATTCACACCAAGATCTTTGTGCCTCATCTCAAGAGTTAGACTGTGTATTACAACAACGAAGGAATATAAGGTCTCTAAACTTAATGTGTTTTAAAGTTCTTCTGTGTTAAAAATTATACTGGCTTGCTGCCGATATTTCTAATAAAGAACTAAGAGAAGTATGCCTCTCATTGTTCCAGATGAGGTAAGAACATGATCACTGGATGCCACCCAAAGGCCAGTAATTGTTTTTTTTTTTTTAAAGATTCTATTTATTTATTTGACAAGAGATCACATGTAGGCAGAGAGACAGGCAGAGAGAGAGGGAAGCGGGCTTTGTGCTCAGCAGAGAGCCCGATACGGGGCTGGATCCCAGGACCCTGGGATCATGGCCTGAGCTGAAGGCAGAGGCTTTAACCCACTGAGACACCCAGGCGCCCCAAGGCCTGTAATTTTTGTCCCTAGAGATAGAACAGTAACACTTTATCCCTTTGGAACAGGCTTATAGAGCTTAATACAAGGCGGGCACCACGTTTATCAAGTTGAATTCTACCTTCAGGCAGAGCCTGGAAGCAGAGCAGTTTATATCTGAATATTTTATAGGGCTGTTTAATGAAAATCACAAATATGGCCCTCCTCGTGGCCATATTCTGTCAATAACCTGGAATTTCTATTACTATAATGTAAAAATTCAAAATAAAGCCTAGCACAGAGAGATAGGAAACCCTTCCTTAGCAGATCTTTAAACATTTGGCTCTGACAATGGCATCCTGGTGAACTAATTCAAGTCCCCAGAAGTTAGTTTCTGCATAAGCTGTAGAGGTCACTGGCTTAGAGGTTGTTAAAGTGAGAACAAGAATTTAGAGCCTGAGAGACAGAACTTCAGAGAATTTTCTTTTTCCCTTCTCTTCTTCAGTGTGGAATATGATTAAGTTTCTTCTCTTGGGGACATTTTGGAGCTTTAGAAATATTCTAAAAATCTTGAAAAATATGTTCCAGTACTTTTTTGAGTTGAAATTAAAATTTTTCACCTTTAGTTGGAAGGAATTTAGGGTATTGATAATACTACCACTTAAAAATATAACTTACAGTTTAAAAAGTTACATGCTTTTTAAAATGTATCTAAAGGAATCTAAATACCGTACTGATTTGATAACCATCATCATCCATTCCACTTCTCCCAAAGAATTTTATCCTACTTTTATTATGTGTGAAAGTCCTACATTGAAGATAGTGTCATACTTCTCTGCAACTAAATTTGAAATTGTTTCCTATTACCTTAAGATTCTAAGCATTATAAAGAAATTTGTGTCCAGTTATACACAGTTCATCAAAACAGTATGATTATCCAAACCATTTTCTCTATCATGGAGTTAGATTATTTCTACTTCATAAACAGGGTGGCTGTGTAACTGAATTCTGATAAATAAATCAGAAGTGATGTACAGAACTTCCAGGTCTGGTTTGTGAAAACCTCCCCTCTGCAATCCTCCTTGCTCTTTTACTCCTCCACTAGCCTGATGCAGAGGAGTATATGGCTTCAGAGTATACATTCAAGAAGGAAGAAATCTGGCTTCCTGAATCACTGCTTAGAAGAGAGGCACCCATCAATCTTGGACACCTATTGTAGACTTCAGGTGAGTGGAGAGCAAACTATTATGTTCTGCCTTCGGGTTTTTTTTGGGGTGGGGGGGATTGATCTTAGTGTTCAGTAATAACTCATTTTGGCAAACATTAAACAGTAAAATTGTATGAGAAATAACATTTTTAGTGGCCTGAACAGGTCTTGATTGGGGGGAAGGAGTACTTCCCCAATTTTTTTGTATCTGAAGCTAAAGATTATCAGTGTAAGCATCATCAGTTTCATTCCTTTTTGTTTTTGTAAGTGTACAACTCTTAAAAACTTTGTAATACAAAAAAGTGTATGATGGAAGGAATTTGGTATAGCACTATCAGTCCTTTTAACTCCTTCATAACTATATGCTAGAACTATTGTATTTTTTAATGAGTTACCCACTGGTGACTTAATTAGATCATCTTTCAATTTCATCAACAGCAAAAAAAACCCAGAAACTACCTGAATTGCAAAAGTATTCTGCCCCCAGTGTCATTCTTTCTCACCAGTATTTAAAATTTTGTCTTTATTGGGTGTTTGAGAGTTTATCCAGTGCCTTAGTAATGCCTTAGATTCAGAATGCCTAAGAGATACATCTTTGTTAAATGTGGAAAGTGATTGTTAAGAGAGGGATGATGCCCTGATGTTCTTAAGGCATCTTTTCAGGCAGATCCAAGTTCAGGAAGGAGTAATAAGGAAATTGAAGATCTGGACACTGATCTCTAATACCTCTTGCTTACCAGAGGAAGTCTCTGTACTGTCTGGAAAACAAGTACCACAGTATGAAGACCATTAATTTCAAGAGTGCCCCCTATCTTCATCCTCATTATAACTTTCTTTCATTTAAGGGGGGTGGTTGTAAGTATCGGCATCAGAAATCACGTAGAACAGAGCTGAATGTTCTTTGAGTGTGTCACCTTGTTTTTCATAGGGATGGTATACTCAAGTGATGAGGCTTAAATTGACAATAGTCTGCAGACTGGGAAGATGATGAAATGATATTTGTTGTGATGAACATGTTACATTTAAGAATTAGAGTCTAAATGTTCATTTCAAGCACACATGAAATATTTTTTGAGAATTGGTTGCATATTAGGCCATAAAGCAAATCAGAAAATTTCATGGAATTGGTATCAAACAGACTAACTATAATACAAATAAATCAGACCATTACAGTTACAAGGAGTACTGGCATGGTATTTTGTGGAGTGACCTTCATTTGGGTTTACTGTTTTCCCATGATTATAGGAGTTAATGGGTTTGGGGTAGAAAGACCACAGGGGTGAAGTGCCGTTTTTACCATTTATCAAACTATCTTACTATTTTTTTCTCTGGAGAACCCTAATACACTTAAAAAAAAAAAAAGAAACAAAAAGCTCTCTTTATCTTACATCTTAGAACATAGAAAATCAAGGGTGTAAGAATGGAGAATCTGCCAGTAAATGGGGATGCTTTAAGAGCTGTTACACGGCAGTACTAAAGTGTGCTGGGCTGGCCAAGTAGTGACAAGTTGAAAAACATGTTAGGTCTTTTAAAAATTGGTAAATTGAAGCTAATCAAAACTAAGCACTTTTGCTCTGCAAAAGACCCTGTTCAGATGGAAGAACAAAGATACAGACGAGGAGAAAATATTTGTAAACTACGTACTATCTGATACAGGATGTGTATCTAGAATATATTAACTCAAAATTCAACAAATTTTAACAATAAACCATCCAATTACAAAATTGCCAAAAGGCATGAATAGACATTTTACTGAGGACCTACAGATGGCAAATAAGCATATGAAGAGATACTCAACACCATTAGCAATTTGGGAAAGGCAAATTAAAACTACAATGAGATAACACAATATTTCTATCAGAATGGCTAAAATTAGTGATACCAAATGTGGGCAAGGATGCAAAGAAACTGAACGGTTCATTTATCAATGGTGTGAACACGTCAGAAGATGGCAGTTTCTTGTAGAACTAATCATTTAACCTGCCCTCAAGGATTCTTCTAATTACAGGTTCCAAAGAACCACTGATCTTTATTTTCATCAATGAAAGAGTATTATAGGGGCGCCTGGGTGGCTCAGTGGGTTAAAACCTCTGCTTTCGGCTCAGGTCATTATCCCAGAGTCCTGGGATTGAGCCCCGCATCAGGCTCTCTGCTTAACGGGGAGTCTGCTTACCCCCCTCTCTCTCTGCCTGCCTCTCTGCCTACTTGTGATCTGTCAAATAAATAAATAAAATCTTAAAAAAAATATTACAAATGAAATGATACTCTATGTAATCTTTTGGGATTGGCTTTTTAATACAGTAGCATACTTCCTTGGAGATCCAGTCAAGTTGTTTTGTGTACCAAGAGTTTATTCCTCTATTTATTGTTTAGTAGGTTCATGGTATAGATGTAGGACTGTGTGTTTAAACATTTCATTTAAACACAGTTGAAGGACTTTTGGTTTGTTTCCAGTTTGGGCTACTGCAAATAAAGCAATAAACATTCCTGTATAGGTTTTGTGTGAACATTAAGATTTTTCTGTAAAATGCCCAAGGCTTCATAGATACTGTCTTGCTTATAATATTGGAGAAATCATGCCATTTTAAATGAATTACTAAATAAAATATACCAAGCCTTAGTAACATACGGAATAGAGTACTTCATTTCTGTTTGTTGTTGTTAAGGAACTTTTTTATATCCTCTTGTGTCAGAAAGCATCCATTTACAACTTGGGAAAAAATGCCTTTGGACACAGGTTAAAATTATTCTCCAAACTAAACTGGCCCATCTATTAAAGGTTCTTTAGGAGAACATGACTTGAATTACCTGAGATCCAATTTCATGGGTTATTTACAGAAGACCAAAACGGTGTAACTATCACCTTTAAAATAATACAGGTTTTCAGCAAATGCAATGGACAGTAAACCCTGTTTCGGGTTCCTTTATACAGAAGAGAAAAAGTAGGTCTGAGTATATATAGTGACCTAAATTTGAGTTGCTAAAGAATTAGTACACCACACACTTTCTCTGAATTCATTTATTTAGAGATAGAACACAGCCATTCAAAATGATGGAACACAATATCAACACACAGAATAAAGTTGGGGAATTAAGTTGAATTGTTATCTTTCATTTACATTAATAAATACCTTAAAAGAAGCAAATATAGATTTTAAGATTATGACACTAGTTAAACATACACAAGTAACTAAGTTTCTAAGTTAACTGTCATACTGCTTGATTTTCAGGTTGAAAGACTATAATAAACTATATATTTCAATTAAATGGCAGCAAATACAAAAGCATTTTAAACATCTTCTGAACCTATGGTATAGTATACTATAAGCAGTTTATATTCTATAGCATTCCATCATTCTCCTGGCCTCGGTTTATGGGTAGAAGGCAAGCTGGACACCAGCAAATCACATAACGAATTCACCACCACTAATGAGGTGTGTAATCTATTACGCATGTATTTTGAATAGAAGTTGTTTTTCAATGCCAAAGAAATGCCAGCTGTTTTTGGGAAACTTGGGATTTCCTAGCCTGGTCACTGATCAGTTATCTGAGCTTCAGTTTTCTTCATTTCTAAAACGAAGGCTTGGACTAGATTTTATCTAATTATCTCCTGAGGCTTAGTCTATACTACAGTAATGTCCTGTCAAAAGTTTACTAGCTTCGATTTTAATGAACTTTCAAAGTACACCTTCTAACCCACGATTACCTTTTTCAAAAGCTTTGTCTAAATCCTTCAGAGTTCCTAACATCTCCATTGAACCTATACTTTTGCTTATGTTATAATGACTAAAACAAAGTTGGTATGTTGATATGAAAGGCCATCCCTACCCAGGGAAGATTACAACCTAACTGGGTATTCAAATTAGTAACCCACTATCCCCAATCTTTCTATGAAGCCTCTGTCTCTTAATCTCCATCATAATTTACACTATTGTCCATCAAACACTCCCTACCTGTGTAAGTTCCTTATCTTCACATCAGGGGAAAAACCTGAAAAGATTTTTCAAACAACCGGCATTTAAGTCACTTATTTATACAATTTTACAATAGCCACCTTCTTTGCAGTCTCTTGTAGAGCAAGGCATCAAATATTTCAAAAGGCAGCCATACATTTCCTTTTATACTTTCTAAAACAGCTTAGGGACTAGCACAATTTAAAAATCAAACTGTCAAGAAGCAGTTTTGTTTTTACTCTTAATTTCACAGGCACAGAACTAAGGATAAACCTAACAATGTCCACTTTTCACCACCAGACTCCTATCTCTCTCCCTTTGTAATTCATTCTAACACACTTATCAATGTGCATGGCAAAAATACAATGATAAAATGACAAGCAATAAAATCTAGTTCATGCCAGAACACTGGAGAAGTTACATGGGAAGCACACACATACACAACTTTACAAAAGTTTGGAATACTGTTAATCTCAAACAAGCAATGACCAAAGTGGGACTTTCATGCCAGAAGTCCTGTTCAATCAAAATCACGATTTGTAAGAACAAGTGGTGCCACTAGTGTCCAAACATACAACACAATGCCAATCCAACTAGAAGAGATTTTCACCCATACCGCTGTCCACTGACTCTTCATCTCACGAGAAGGCTCATACCTAAAATTTAAGAAAAAAATAAAAGGGAAAGAGAGATTCAGCCATCACGCTACTTAACTTTACTTCGAGGTATTCTTTGTATAGTTTGTGGTAACAGATACACAATTGTTGAGCTAATCTGTTGCTCTGCTTGTCATACTACTTTAGCAACTAATGTGAAGGTAAAAATTAAGAATTTCTTTTAAAGGAGTAAAGGACATTGGCCTTCTGAAGTAGCTCTTTTACTAATACTCGGGTTCTTTATGTACAGGTCCCCACTTTCTGTACGTTTGTTAGGCCACTTTGCTTTTACAAAAAACCTGTATGAGTAGAGTAAATGGCTTTTTTCTTAAAAGCAAAATTTCTCTTTGTGTTTCTTTCAGTCAGCAAAAGCAGGTACTAGCATAAGCCTTTAATAAAAATGAAGTAGCATAATGCAAACTGTAAAAAGTAGGGGGAATCCTGTACTTATGGCTTAGCAGTCATAAGACAACAGGGAAATGGACTGTGATGCCTGGTTAAGTAAGATATTGTTATAAAAGACTTATCAATTCTAGGGCCACCTGGATGGCTCAGTCAGTTAAACATCTGCCTTCTGCTCCGGTCATGATCCTGGAGTTCTGGGATCGAGTCCCACATCAGGCTCCTTGCTCAGAGGGAAGCCAAGCCTGCCCCCTGGCTTGTGCTCTCTCTTTCCCTGATAACTAACTAACTAACGTATCAATCCTATCCTGTATAAAAAAAGTGTCATCTATTCCAAGCGTATATTGGAACCACTCTCTCACCTTCAGCCTTTTCAGATTTAAGAGATTCAGAAGGAAATACATTCCAAATTTAGCTGGTTTTTGTACAAATGAAACATACCAAAAATATTTTTTATCTAACGGTTTCTTTTTTTTTTTAAGATTTTATTTCTAAGTAATCTTTACACCCATCATGGGGCTCGAACTCATAACCCAGAGATCAAGAGTCACATGCTCCTCTAATGGAGCCAGCAGGGTGCCCCAATCTAAGGTCTTAATGTTTGTTATCTGACAGCCAAAGCTGTGAATTACTGAACACTACATGGATTCTTATCACTTAATATGCCGCAGTGTAGGACTTTTTAAAAAAATACTTATTTTTCAATAGTAAATGTCAGTAAAGTCTGCTCTTAAAATGAAGAATAATCTATTATTAGCATGGTAATTTCTGTAAAAAATGTGTAATTTCATGAAGCGTCTGATTTTAATCTCTTCAAGATTTGGAAGTATTTCAATATTAATGCCAAAGCAAGGAAGTAAAGTCTGCACTTCTTATACTGATCTCATTCATTTATATGTAAATTTTGAAATACATTGGAGGATCAAAAGTACTTCATACCACGTTTTACATACAATACAATGATGAAAAAAACATTGAAATTTCCACATGCAAAGTTTTCATGAAATATAATTACCTGTACCAGTTGGTAAGGGTCATCATGATATAAAGTGAAGCCAAGAAAAGCATGAAATGAAAGAAGGAATAACTGTAAGTAACACCATCCCTTTCATTATCTACGGCTCGGTGAACATCGTCTCCATCCTCCAGTGATCCATCACTTCTGGCTCCACCATCTTCTATTAATGTTGATTCATCACTTGTTAGAGTCAATTTATTAACCTGACTGTTGTTTGAAGTACGGATGCTGCATAAAAGACAGTTAGGAAAGAAGGAAAAAGGGTATTTAAAAAACTTATTTTTAAATGAATGGCTAGATTTCTTGTTAAAAAATAATCCACAGTTTTTCTTACCTTGAATAAAACACACATAATAAAAAGAGGATCAGTCCTATAATTCCTTGAGCATGCCACCACTGGACAGACTGCCCCTCCTTTGGGACAGTGTTTGTTGTATTGTACCCAATTATGCTTAGTAGACTTGGATTGCAGTTTGTTTCTGTAATGTAAATTAAGGTCAAATTAAAATGCCAGACAGTATAAGAAGTAATTTATTTTGGGGGACCTAGTTAAAAGTATTTTTCTTTTCTTTTTTTTTTTTTTAATTTTATGCCCTTGCATATTCAAAAAATTCTCCTGGAAGAAGGCACAAATACAAGAAAAATGTAATCTGAAAAACTTGTATTTATTGATAATGATACCTTTTAAATATTACAGCGCTAACTTTACAGAAGTGCCCAGAAAAATGTCCAGAACGGAGATGATATTAAGCTCTAAACTGATCAAGAAAAAGGTGAAATTGAGATGAGCTCTCATAAGTATAATAAAACCCTAGTACAGTTAGGAATAAAATTCAGGTGTTCTAAATGAAGATACAGTGGCTTTTCCTAGTATATATTGTAGGAGAACAATAGTGACTTTATGAAATTTATAAACTTTGGTCAAAGTACATTGCTATGTAGGCAAGGGAGCTTACACATAAAATTACCAGTTAATTAGAATTTTAACAAGTGCTTTGTGGAAATGTCCAAACAAGTCATAATGACCTAATCCATACTGTTAACTTTTGTAAGAAAAAGTCTGTATTCACTAAAGTATCCAAAATGTTTCTCTCTTCCACAAAGTCAGGTATATCAACTATCATCTTATGATGAAAACAATCATTAATTGGGGGAAAAATAAGACAAAATTGATTCTTATCTTAGAGCCATTCAGATAAGAGTAAGCTCTAAAGCAAATTAATAAAAAAAATTTCTAACTACTTAACACCTGAACAAAAATAATTCTTTTCTGTAATACTAAAAACAGCCTTCATCGGGACACCTGGGTGACTCAGTGGGTTAAAGCCTCTGCCTTCGGTTCGGGTCGTGATCCCAGGGTCCTGGGATCGAGGACCTGCTCCCTGCCCAGCAGGGAGCCTGCTTCCTCCTCTCTCTCTCTCTGCTTGCCTCTCTGCCTACTTGTGATCTCTGTCAAATAAATAAATAAAATCTTTAATTTAAAAAAAAAACAGCCTTCATCCCACTATTGATAAAGCATCTACTGAGTTTATAAACTTGAAATCAGATTCAGATAACATTTTGTAATTTTAAGTAAAAGGCACCATTTCTTCCTTTTCAAAATCAGTAACTAATTTCTTGCTCATCTGCTTCACCCCAAATGATTTATATTGGCTTTTTAATCTCATGGAATGCAATATAACTGGCCTATAAAGAGATTCATTAGAAAGCCTAATTATATTCACTTGCAAGGTACTCACAGACAAAAACAGTATCTTAATTAGTTAAAAGCAAAACTATACTGCTTAGCAATGAATCAAGGAGCATTTTAATAGCTTTTCTAATACACACACACACACACCCCCCCTCTCTCTGTCTCTATATATATATACACACACACACACACACACACACTCCGATAAATATGACTGTTCAAATTAGGTATATTTGTTATAATTTTCATATGATTATAATTTGTTAGTAAAAGAAGCAAAGTGAAAAAAATACATAGCAGTACATCAAATATGAAAATGCTATTATTTCCATACTGTTTTCTTCTAGAGGCTTATTTTTCTTTTTTAAAGATTTATTTACTTATTTTAGAATGAGAGAAAGAGCAAGAGAGCGTTGGGTGGCGGGGGGGTCTGAGGGAGAGAAAAGACTCTCAAGAAGACACTCTCCTGAGTGACCCAGAGATCCATCTCAGGATGCATGAGATCAAGGACCTGGGCCAAAAATCAAGAGTCAGATGCTTAACCCACTAAGCCACCTAGGCACCCCAGAGGCTTATTTTTTAAATAGCTTACTTTCACAAAATAATCATCTATGAAAAAAAAAAGTTGCAGAATTCATTAAAAAGAAATAAGGGGCGCCTGGGTGGCACAGTCGGTTAAGTGGCTGTTTGACTCAGGTCATGATCCCACGTTCCTGGGATCGAGCCCCACATCGGGCTTCCTGCTCAGTGGAGAGCCTGTTTCTCCCTCTCCCTCTGCCTGACGCTCTGCCTACTCACACTCACTCTCCCTCTCTGTCAAATAAATACAATCTTTAAAAAAAAAAAAGACACTTCTCTTGGGGCGCCTCCGTGGCTCAGTGGGTCAAAGCCTCTGCCTTCAGCTCAGGTCATGATCCCAGGGTCCTGGGATCAAGTTCCGCATTGGGCTCTCTGCTCAGCAGGGAGCCTACTACCCCGCCACACCCCTGTGTCTGCCTCTCTGACTACCTGTAATCTCTAGCAAATAAATATATAAAATCTTAAAAGAAAGAAAGAAAGAAAGAAACCCAAGCAAACAAAACATACCCGGTTCATTGGTCATAGCAGACCATGTCAAATACATTGTGTAGACTGTGATTACTGAAGACTGTAACAAACCAGATCTTGGTTGTGATTCCTACAAAGAAAAATTAAGACAAATATTCTGACATCATTCAAGATTTAGGGGAAACTTAGAAAAATGGAAGCTTCATTAAAAACTAATGATATAAAGATCATACTTGGATTTTTGGCAGAATAGACATTACAGAAGCACCAAGGCAGAGGAGCATGTTGACACTGATGAATGCTTTATTTTCTGAACAACTGGCTGGATGAGTATAATAAACAAAGAATAGGACGATAGCAACTAAAGACAGCAGATAATTCAGAGCTGTAGCTGATAACAATGCTGTGAAAGAAATATAATTGGACAATTAGAATGTATCACGAATATTAGGAGTTAGGCATAGGGTTCATTTTAAAAACAATCATTCAAAATGTATTTTAAGCAACTAACATGGTCTGCATTATGCAGGCTATAAAAGCAGAGAAGAATATTTCTGAACTTTATCACAGTGATTTTACACTCCTTACACATAGCTCACTATAGTATTTTTAAGGACAGTAAGGTAACATAAAAAATTTCATTAACAGTAATAGCTCCATTACAAACACTTTCACACACAGTGGCCTTAATTTTCAAAATACAGAAAAACAGAAAATTACTTAATGTTAAGTCCATAAAACAATGCTTTCCTGTATTAACTAATTATTTTTTATTTAAAAAAATTTTTTTTAAGTAGTCTTCATGCCTAATGTGGATCCCAATGCAGAACTTGAACTCACAACCCCGAGATCAAGACCTGAGATGAGATCAAGTCTAATGCATAAGTGAATGAGCCACTCAGGCACCCCTTAACTAATTATCTCTTTAAAAATTTTTTATACATAACAATAAGTCATTATTATTTAATAAGACAACCCAAGTTTCTTGTATGTAAATTAAAACACACAGTGTGTTTTTGTGCTAATGCATCCTTAATATACAGGTGTTTATGCAGATATGCCTGCCGGGATCCACCCAACAAATATTTAATGAATGCCTGCAAAGTTCTAAGCACTGGGGATACAAGAGGAAACAAAACAAACTCTTGCATTAGATTTGCATTAAAGAATGACCTGTTCTATAAAAGTGAATTTTCCAAATGACTGAAGCTTATTTCTTTGGATACTAAACTCTATTTTAACCACTGAGATCAAATAAGACAAACTAGCTGTGAGAGAAGTATCAGGCTAGCAGATAAGAATGAATATAGCTTTCAATCTGATTTAAAATATTTAGTGGAAACTCTTATCATTTCACATAAAAATTTGTATTTATGGCTGCTTTTGAAAGGAATCAGAAAAAATTCAAGCAATACTGAGCCCACATTTCCACAAGGCAACTACTGTATGAAACTGAGCAGCAGCTATGCACCTTAAATAAAATACAGTCATCACAGTTCTGGTTTGCACAAGGATTGCCTATGCACTTTAACGTGAGTCTCTTCCCTCCTTTTCATCACCTGGGGCAAGCAAATGAATTCTGATCCCTGTTCTGCAGTATAACCACTGGACTCAAGCTCATCATTACAAATAAAACAGTCACAGTACTTTAAGAACCCCATTACGTGTTATTGACACAAAAAGGCCTTTCCACTTATATAAAAAGAAATGTTCTAGAGTTGCTTTTTATATTTTTTCTGCATGCTGATGTTTATGAATTATGCCACTGTTTATTTCTAGCAGTCCTCGTCCCTTTAGTATTTTTAACCTGCTGTAAAATAGGAAATTATGCTGTAAAAACTACATACTGTCAACCATAGAACACAGCCTTTGCAACATCTATTTTAGCCATTTAAGGTACAATGTCTGGATTATTTTCTGGCTCTTAGGTATGTTCTAATCGATTACCTAAAAACTATTTCAACAAGTAAAGCTGTTCACACAATGTGGTAAGATGGCACTCACAAACCTTTGAAGTAAACACCACTTCACAAAAACATCATAAAAATCTTTATTTCCCTAGTCTACATATATGCTCTTACCTTCCAAGTTCACCTATCTTGAAGATGCTCCAAGAAAAAAGCTTACCTGCATACCAACATCTTGAGTTCCCTTCTTCCATTTTTTCAACCCATGATTCATTCCATGAATGGGCAAAATCAATAAGTAAGACTAGCTGTATGAGGATGAAGCAAAAGGCACCTGCCATGCCTACATAAAACCACACTGAAAGAAAAAAAAAGATACAAATCAGTGGCTGGTTCACTTTTTATTATTTCACCTTCGTAATCACAATACACAAAAGGAAATATTTTATACAAATGTCTTGATTTTGCCAACAAGAGGAAAAAAGAAAACAAAACAAAACAAGTAGTGTTACAGTTCCAAGAAGCAGTTATCTCAGTTTCTTTATAAAATATAAACATCACACAATTATGAAAAGATGTATTACCAGTTGTAAAAGTTCCTTCGGGAATGAAGAAAGCCCCAATAATAATCGCAATTGCTGCAGCAAATTTAAAGAACCAAAATCTGAAAGAAATAGAAATATAGTTTACTAATACAGATTCACTCAATAAATAGTTTCATATATGAAATCTTTTAAGAGCATGTGAAAAAAGTTTATGTGACTGTTTAGGACCATTTTAAAAAAGAAAGATAATTAATTCACTATGAGAAAATGAGAATATTCTATATTCACAGGTTCATTTTAAATAATGAATGGGTAAGTGAAATTTAAGGAAGAAAACAAATGAACAAAATAAAAAAGACCCAAAAAACCCAGACTTTACATACAGAGAACAAACGAGTGGATGCCAGAGGGAAGGTGGGTGAAATAGATAAAGGGATTAAGAGTACACTTATTCTGATGAATGCTGAGAAATATATAGAACTGTTGAATTATTATATTGTATACCTGAAACTAACGTTAACACTGTATGTTAACTTTACATGAATAAGAAATTAAAAATAATAATATGTGAAAGTATAAGGTGCACTATACAAATGAACAGGTTTTATAAACACATGATAAATGCTCCATCCAAAACTCTGGTAATAAAAAAAAACACTAGCTTTTAGGACATCAGCATCTTGATGGCAAAGAGCCTATTTTTTGGTTCCCCTGTTCTTAACAACTAATTAGGCTTCCAACCATTAACAGAAGGGTCTCTGTGCAGCAGGATGTGAGATCAAGAAACATTTAAGAGGAAAATCGTCTCCAGCACCTGTGTATTTGGTAATAGGCAGACAGACTCTGGTATGGGCTGCAGAACTAATAAACATCCCTAACCCCTCCTACCTTTTCCCAGTTGGGGAAAACCTAGACTGCTGATGTATGCAAATACCCATGAATGAGAGACAATTTATAAAAGTCTAGCTCTCCTGAGGGAAGATTCCTGCATGGCCTGTATGTGTGTCAGGGAGATGAGTTTCAGTGCAACAGAGAGGGGAAGAGAAACTTTGTCAGTACCACCCCTACACGATGGCAAGAGAGTATGGACACTACCTGGCAGCAACCTCTCCCCTGGGGCAAAACGAGAACTGTTGAGTGACAGCTACTCCAACCCTGTGGGACAATTCTAAAGAAACCCATTTCTCTCCAGAAGCACCCAGATTATGGAGGCAGGACCTCCATGACTAAGGGGGAACAGGAAATGGGGAAAGCAGCAGCAAAGAACATCAAAAAGCATTAAAGGAACACAGTTTCTGCCAATTACATTCAGGATTTAAGCAGGAAATATGTTCACAAGTCTCTGGGAGATCCTCAGCCAAGGATATTTCTGCTGGCTGTGTGGGACTCCAAACACCTGGAGTACTAAACCCACTCTGCAGCCAGCTCTCTGTGTGTGCTCCCAAGTGTGGCAGAAAGAGCCAATCCAGAAATGAGAGTGCTCTGAGAAAAACACCACCATCTGTAGGGAAGGGAGAAACCACAAACTTCAGCCGTAGTGCCACCTTCTGGAAAACAAACAAAAAAAGACTTCCAGTAGCCAGTGAGGTGAGTTTTTTTAAGAACCCGAGAAGTCATAAAAGCTTAAGACTTCTTCCACAAAAGGGAGCAAGAAGTATTCAGCCAGTGTATAAATACAAGGTCACAGAGAACTCTTGGGATCAAGAGTACACCGCATCTTCTGCTACCTCAAGCAACAACACAAAACTACAGGGAACAAGAAAACACTCCCATCAACAGAAGATAATAATCCAACAACTGAGCTCAAAGGCACAGTATCTTGTAATCTAGTGAATAAAGAATAACAGCTGCTTTAAGGAAACTCTATGAGCTACCAGAAAACACAAAAAGACAAAATCAGGAAAAAAAAATAAATGAACAAAACGAGAAATTTAGCAAAGTCAGAAACCGTAAAAAAAGAACCAACATCTGGAGCCGAAGAATATGATGAAAGAAATGAAAAATGCAAGAGAGCACTTGCAGCAGGGTACATCAAATGTCCAACAGAATCAGCGACCCAAAGAACACAAATTTTGAAATACCCCCATAAGAATGAACAGAGGAAAAAAGAATGAAAAAGAGTGAAGCCAGCCATTTGATCTATGGTATTTAAATATTAGAATAATTAGTGTTCCAGAGGAGAGGAAGAAAGAGGGGGGAAAGGTTATTTAAAGAAGTAATGGAAAATTTCCCAAGCTTGGGAAGTATTATACACCTGAGTTCACAAATCTAATAAATTTATTACTGCTATTATCTCAATGCAAAAGACCCTCTCTAAAACACAAACTGTCAAAAGATGGAAGAAAAAGAATCCTAAAACCAGCCAGAGAAAAAAGGATCTTAATCTACAAATGATCTCCCACTAAGCTAGCAGCCGACTTCTCAGCAGAAATTATCCAGGCCAGGAAGGAGGGCAACGACACATTCTAAGTTTTGAAAGAAAAAACTGCCAGCCAAGAATATTCCTTCTACCAGTCATCCTTCAGATATGAAAGAGAAATACTTTCCCAGATAAATAAAAGCTGAGTGCTGAGTTCTTGAAAAAAAAAGATTGGTGACAGTCCAAGCTTAAATGAAAAAATGCTAATTAGTGATATGAAAGTGTATGAACATATATAACAGACTGGTGAAGATAAACAGTAAGATTTAGGAAAATAATTCTATAATATGAAATGTTAATATCTAACTATAAAGGCTAGTAAGAACTATTAAAAAACTACACTATGTTAATACATAATATAAAAATTATTAAACTGACATCAAAACTCAAAAAGGGGAGGATTAACTGGATAGAGCTTTTGTATACAATTGGAGTTACGCTGCTATGCTAACAGCTTAAAATGGCCTGTTTTATCTAAAAGATGTTTTAGATAAGCCCCACAGTAACCAGAAAGCGAAAACCTACAGTAGGTTCACAAAAGATAAAGGCAAACAAGAAGCAAAGAACACCAATTTACAAAAGCAAGCAGAAATGGAGGAAAAAGAACGGAAATACAAAACAATCAAAAAGCAGTAAGTAAGGTAACATTACTAAGGCCTTACATACCAATAATTATTACCAGTAATTATTACCCTAAATGTGTATATGACTAAATTTACCAATCAAAAGGCATGGTGTGGTTAGATGGATAAAAAACCAAGACCCAACTATATGCTGCATAGAAAACTCACTTCAGATCTAAGAAGTCTCCCAGGCTCAAAGTGAAGGGATAGTAAAGGATATTCCATGCAATTGGAAAGCAAAAGAAGTAGGGCTAGCATACCTATATCAAACAAGAAAACTTTAAGACAAAAAAGGTAACAGGAGGGATGCTTGGGTGGCTCAAGTCAGTTAAGCGTCTGTCTACCTTTGGCTCGGGTATTCCTGGGATCAAGCCCCGCATGGGGTGGGCTCCCTGCTCAGCCAGGAGCCTGCTTCTCCCTCCACCTGCTCTGCCTGCCGCTCTCCCTGCTTGTGCTCTGACAAATAAATAAAATCTTAAAAAAAAAAAAAAAAGGTAATAAGACAAAGAAGGCTGTTAAATAATAGTAAAAGGGCCAACTCAATTCTCCATGAAGATACAATCATAAATATATATATACCCAACATTAGAACACTTGAGTATATTAAGCAAACACTAACAAAATTTAAGGGAGAAATGGGTAACAGTAACAGGAAGAGACCTCAATACCCCAAACTTTCAGCAATGGATAAATCCTCCAGACAGAAAATCAACAAGGAAATGCTGGATTTGAACAATATGTTTAGGCCAAATGGACTGAACACATTTAAAGAACAATCCATCCAACAGCAACAGAATACACATGCTTCTCAAGTGCATACGGAGCATTCTCCAGCATGAACAGATCACATGATAGAACCCCAGAAAGTCTTTTTAAATTTAAAAAGACTGAAATCATACCAACTTTTTTTTTTTTCCCCCAATGACAACAGAATGAAACTAGAACGGAAACCTGGAAAATTTCCAAGCACATGGAAACTAAACAACACACTCCTGCAAAATCAAGAGATCAAAGAAGAAATCAAAAGAGAAATTATCTCTAAACAAATGAAAATAGAAACAACATAATAAATAAAACATACAGGACACTGCAAAAGCAGTTCTGAATGGGTGAAGATATTCGCAAATGACTTATCAGATAAGGGCTAGTATCCAAAACCTATAAGGAGCTTTTCAAACTCAACACCCAAAGAACAAGTAATCCAATCAAGAAAGGGGTAGAGGAGATGAACAGACATTTCTGCAAAGAAGGCATCCAGATGGCCAACAGACACATGAAAAAGTGCTCAATATCACCCGACACCAGGGAAATACTAATCAAAACCACAATGAGATGCCACCTCACACCAGTCAAAATGGCTAAAATTAACAAGTCAGGAAATCATAGATACTGGAGAGGATGCAGAAAAAGGGGAACGATCCTACACTGTTGGTGGGAATGCAAGCTGGAGCAGCCACTCCGGAAGACAGCATGAAGGTTCCTCAACAAGTTGAAAATAGAGCTACCCTATGACCCAGCAATCGCACCACTGGGTATTTACCCTAAAGATGCAAACACTGCACCTGAATATTTAGAGCAGCAGTGTTCACAATAGCCAAACTATGGAAAGAACCTAGATGTCCATCAACAGATGAATGGATAAAAAACATGTGTATATATACATCATCTTAATATATATTATATATATATAATAATAATTATTTGAGACACAGGGTGGGGGTCTGGGGGGAAAATGAAACAAGATGGGATCAGGAGGGAGACAAACCATAACAGACTCTTAATCTCATAAAACAAACTAAGGGTTGCTGGGAGGAGGGGGGTTATGGAGAGGGTGGCTGGGTTATGGACATTAGGAAGGGTATGGGATATGGTGAGTGCTGTGAAATGTGTAAACCGGACAATTCACATACCTGTACCCCTGGGGCAAATAATACACATTATAGGTCAATAAAAATAATTAGTAAAAAGATAAAAAAATAAAGAAAATAAAACCTGTGTTAAAAAAAAAAGTTCTGAGAGGAAGTATATAGTGAAAAATGCATATATAAAGAACACAGATCTCTAATAACCTTAACTATATACCTCAAGGACTAGAAAAAGCGAGGCCAAAGTTAGCAGAAGCAGGGAAATAACAAAGATCAGAGTGGAAATAAACGTGATACAGAACAGAAAAAAAAATAAAAAAGATCAATGAAACCAGAGCTGGTATTTCAAAAAGATAAAAGTGACAAACCTTTAGCTAGACTAAGAAAAAGAGTACTCAAAATCAAAAACAGGAGACATTACAACCGATACTACGGAAATACATTCATAAGAAACTGCTTGAAGAATTTTATGTCAACAAATTGCATAACCAGAAGACATGGATAAACTCTTAAAAACATACAACCTATCAAGATTAAATCAAGAAAAAGAAAATCCATTAAAAGATGGGCAGAGGAACTCAGCTATTTTTCCAAAGACATACAAATGGCCAAAAGGTATTTAAAAAGGTGCTTAGTATCACTAATCATCTGGGAAATGTAAATCAAAGCCATTATGAAATATCATCTCACACTTGTTAAACTGAAATGGCTATCATTAAGAAGACAAGAAGTAACAAGTGTTGACAAGGATGTGGTGAAAAGGAAACCCTTGCGCACTGCTGGTAGGAATATAAACTAGGTCAGCCACGATGAAAAACAGTATAAAGTTTCCTCAAAAAAAATTAATATAAACTACCATATGATCTAGCAATTCCACTTCTAGTCACATATCCAAAGGAAGTACAAACAAGATACCAGAAAGATACCTGCTCTCCCATGTTTATGGCAGCATTATTCACAATAGGCAAGATATGAAAACAACCCAAGTGTCTGTCAATGAATAAAGAAAGAAACTGTGGTATAGACAGATACACAATGGAATGTTATACAGCCACAAAGAAGAAGCAAACCCTCCCATTTGCAAGGACATATATTAACTGTAGACATTGTGCTGAGATAAGCTGAAGAAAAACAAATACCACATGATATCACTCATAGGTGGAACCTAGAAAAGCCAAGCTTGTTCATTGAGAAAAGAATTCTCTATTGAGAATAGAATGGTTACCAGAGTATGGGGTATGTGGGGGGCGAAACTGGGACAGGTCATTAAGGGGAACAAACTTGCAATGAGTACATAAATGAGTACATAAATGGAGATCTAATGCACAGCATAGTGACTGTAAGCAGCAAAACTGTATTAGAGACCTCAAAGCTGCTAACTGTTCTTACCCCAAGAAATAAGTAATCACTAAGTGACATGACTGAGGTGTTAGCTAACCCTACAATGGTAATAACACTGCAATATACAAATCTATGAAATCAACATTTTGTAGGTGCTAAATCTACAATGTTATATGTTAATTATATCTCAATTAAAATGAAAACACATGTAAGGAAAATGGTTAAGTGTGCTACAAGCATGCTACTTTGAGTAGAGTGTTATCTCAGCGAATAGCTGTCATAGCCATTCTGTGATGCACGCTGAAAAGTGTTTAAAAACACATTTAATAATTAGAGTTGTAAAAGTGCAAATAAACAAATACCAGTGACTACAAGAACAAAATAAACAAAATAAATTCAACCTGGCACAATGTATTTTTCACTAACATTTGTATTTCTCACTTGCTCATTCTTCCTGTCTTAGTAATAAATAAGCAACAGCAAATATTCAAAAAAAAAATTTTTTTTAATTTATGGGAAGAAAAGAACAGATAAAATTCAAAACATTCAAATTAAGTACCAGACTGATGCTCTTCATTAAGGAAGATTAGTAAAAAGGACCCTAAAGTTTTTTTCTAGATTGTCTACTACAACCAACCATTTAGAAAATCACCCTGCTGAGGATTAAAATTTTTCATTTTGGTCGCACTGTAGTTCTAAGTAACCAAGTTCAGTTTCATGTAGTAGTAACACTGATCTACCAAGAACTACAAGGAAAAGGAAGAATGAATTCCCTGTTATTAGTAACAGATATGGCAGTTCCCTGCCACCTTTTAAAATTTATTTAGAGGGAAAGAATGCACAAGCAGGATGGACAGTGAGAGAGGGAGAATTGCCAGTAGACTCCACACTGAGTGTGGAGCCCGAGGCGGGCTAAATCTCATGACCCTCAGATCATGACCTGAGCCAAAACCCAGAGTCGGGTGCTCACTGACTGCCGCACCCAGGTGCCCCAGTAAATCCTCTTTTTATCATGAACTATAAAACATCATGCATCAGAGATTATACCAATAAATGACCCAAGGTTACTATTTAATATTTATATTTCTAAAATCTGATATTCTCAGTAAAGACAAAAAGATATTTTTACCTGGTCATTCATGAATAACAAATCTGAAAATTGCATAACTTATTTTATAGTTTCTTTAGACAAACTAAAATAACTGAGAAAACACTACCTAGACTTTTGTATTATTCAAAGACATACCCATTATGCACTGCAGCTCTTGGATCACTGCTACTCTTCACTTTGATCATTAGGAGAGAGAGGAGAAGATAGAACATAGCCAAGCCAAAGCACAAACGGTACACAGCTTTATAGCCAACCAAAATATTACAAGGAACAATGCCTTTTTCATTTTCACAAAATCCAGGAATCTAGAAAAAACAAAGAGTTTACGATGTCGAATTTTTTCAAATAAAGACAAGTTCTAGGTAATCAGATAGTTTTCAGGTTTAGAAAACAGAAATATGTTTTACAGTTTCTGCTGAATATGTAAGCAAGGTAAGTCTGGACATTTTCATCAGCTAGATAATTAACTTTCTTTTCACTTTTTTGAACCCATGATAAACTATAAACTGATCCAAAACTGGATGTTTATTTTGACTTGCAGACTTAGTCCAAATGTCCTAAAACTTGCATTCTCCCTTGCATTCTCCTGTGATATCTCAAATATCTGTATAAGAAAGAAATACAATCAAAAAAAGCTCAAGGAATTATAAAGTTAAGTCAGCTTCTAAATACCAAGGAAAACAACGATAGCTTCTTGAAGCCAATGTGACCTAAATACATTTTGAGTTTTGGTCTCTTATTCTACAAGTGTTATTTTTGATAATGAATTGATCTGGATTAAAAAATAGCTGCCACTGATTTATTTTAACTTAGAAATCTGAAAAAAACTGGATGGCCATTACTGAAAGTCACACTGGAATCTGAACACACACATACAAAAAACAAAACAAAAGGACCTTAAATGAAATAAATGGGAGCAATCCTCAGAACCACATACACTACTACTACATATGAGAACAAATTTCCTCTAGAAAATGTTAAAGCAAATGGATATGCCAAATATGACTGTTAATTTGTGCCTTTAAAACCAAGAACTTATAATTGTGTTTAAGCTAATGGACAGGCACTACTTCCTTTTGCTAGCTCCTGCACAGTCTATAAACCCTTTCCTGGTCTCACTTAAATCTCACCCTTCCAACCCAGTGTAAGCCCTAGGGCAGTATATACTTACCCATACTCACTTGCAACACGTCACAACTAGACATCCTTAATTATCCCACTCCCTTGTGTGGTAGCAGGACACTACCTGGCAAATTCCCATCACTAATTAGTCAGGTTAAGATTAGGTTAAGCTAGTTCAGTAACAATCCCCAAGTATCAGTGGCTTAAAACAGCAAATATATAGTTCTTGCTCTTGTGCATGTACGTAACTGGTTTTGATAATCACTTCAGGAGTCCAGGCTGTTGGAGAAGCCACCATTTCAAATGATGTACATGTTGTGACAAATTGAAAAAAGGAAATCTTCTATCAGTAAGTAGAAGCTGATATGTATTTCTTCAACTCACAACTCACTGATGAATAAGTATTAAAGACATGGCACTCTAGGAAATGCAAATCATTGATGACCTTCAGAAAGCAGAGAAGCAGAAACATTTGGTGATGAGAATTAACATCTACCATCTAAACTATTTAAAACCACAGTCAACTGGATCCATGACAAAACCGTATGTCTTTTGCTTATAGCCAAGGACTTGAGTAACATTAGCTGGTCATCCACATTTACTATGTACAATGCTAGTTCTTCTAAAATCGTAAAAATCTCATTTTCCAAACTTTCACCATCTTTCCTTACCCTAAAGCCAACATCAAGCAGATACTGTGCTTTAAAACGGAGGTCAACTGCCATACTATCCTTCTCAACCTCAAATTTTCTGTTATCATTCGTCTTGTCTTGGTGGAAAGCCAACTTCTGTAACTTCTCTTGATCACCTCCTCCCTCTCTCCCGCATACAGATTAAAGCTCATATCAAAATATAAATGATTAAATCTCATCCTTAACTCAGCTGCCCTCTGAGACCATCATCTTTGTTACAAAACTCCTCGAATCAGCAGTTTATAACTACTAGATACATTTCCTCACAGCTATTTGGGTCTCCTTCCACTTCTAATCCCAGCACTCTAAAGAAATCACTTTCTCAAAAAACTAATGATATACTGGCTGTCAAATACTTTCTTCCTAAGGTATGCACAACAGGGCATTCACTTGTTTCACCCCATTTCATTGTTCCTTCTAAAGCTCCCTTTTCTCTACCAACCCCTTTCAATAACAGCTTTTGTAAAAGTTACAGTCTGCTCACTTTGAATGGTCTTCTTCAGCATATGCTGCCATGGTTTCAACTTTCATTTCCATTCCCAAAACACCTCCAGCTAAGATTTCTTTTTTGTTACATACTGTGTTTTCTACTTCCTGTTAGATACACACACACACTTTCTTGAACACCTATGTGGTGCAATATTCCTAAGTCAACGTTTTATAAACTAAATGAGTATTTTCCTCATTTCCTTTTATAACCTGACTCCCTGAAAATAAATTTTTTTTTTTAAATAAAACACATCACCCCCATTCCCCACCATGGTTAACAGTAAGTTTCCTGCTAGTTGTCCAGAATCAGAATCTGGGTATTATGTATGCCTCTATCACTGCCAGTTTTCAAATCCAGATTCAGTTAATTCTACATTCAGAAAAGCTACTGCTGGCCCCCTATACAATTCTTGATTACACGACTAAAAGAGCTTCCACATTTAACTACCTGACTTCTAATTATTAGGCCAGTCTTCCTAAAGCATACATATTCTGCTCAACAAGCTCTTTATCCTCATTTTGCTTCCTATTTTCAATCTCTGCATATAAAAGTTCTCATTCTTAGAATGTTGCTTTTTCCATGAGACCCACTGAGTTCTGATATTTAACTGGTTAGAATTACTTATTTCTCCTTATTACCACAGCACATTTTCTGTACAACCATCACAGAAGTTAAGCTTATATTAGTCTTACATTGCCTTTCTTTCCTAAAAGACTATTAGGATTACTAAAACTGGAATTATAAGTTATCTTACTTTGTACATTACAATTTCCAAAACCCAACAACTGGTTTTAAGCATACTCATTACAGGTTCAGTTAATCAATTAAAACAAAAGAAAACAAAAACAAAACAAAAAACTAACCTTATTCAGTTGTTCTTCCATTCCTGGTATCAGCATTACACAAGCTACACACACTCCAACAAGAAGGAAAAGTGCATAGATCAATCTAGTTACAGTAGAGTTGTTTCCACTAGGACAGCATCGACACAGCAAACATGGGGCACTGCCACATAAACATGGTATCTAGGGAAAAGAGTATTAAAAATTAGTATGTTTTAAAATGATACACTGAGAATTTGTTTCACCTACTCAAAAAAAAAAAAAAAGTGATGTTAAAGTAATTACCAAGGAACAAAATGTATTCGGTTCACATGTAATTATCCACAAACTTTCTATGTACTTTCTGTGTAAAGATGGACCAAAGTTAAAAATAAAAGTGTTTGACCGCTAAATCAATTAAAATAAATCAAATCAGCTAAAACAATGGAAAAAAAAAAAAAACCAACAGCAGCAATTTCAGCAAAAACAAACAAAAAACCCTGGAATAATAACAAGCCCATCTCTGGCTCCTGTCCTCTAGCCCCCAGGTATCATACTGGTGAATTCACAAAATTCTGAGAATTCTCAAATACCCCAGAAGAGAAAAAAAAGGGAATTGGTATCCTTATCTTTTCCTCTTCTGAGATGGTAGTAGTGAAAACAGTGAAAACTGAGGCTAGCTTACTTTCTCCCCTGGAACTCCGCAGTAAACTACTAGAATATACCAGGGAAACCGGGTAATTCCCTCATCAGGAGAGATGAACACTGATTAGTGAATCTGCCAATATTTCAGAAAGGTTAAGCATTAAGTGTTCTCACAAGGACTCACCATAACCCTGGTTGAGCTCCCCATACTATCAGACTTCAGACAGTTGGACAGACTAGGATATTCCAAACTTAGAGCTGCAGCTCTGGGGGAAAAGTCTCAGAAACCAAGGGAAGGGAGTATGGCAGCAGTCCTACACACTACAGCAACCCATATAATGCAGAGACAAAGCTGTTTATAGCAAGCTTAAGAAAGAAAGAAATAAAAGTCATAGCAACTATGCACACATACTCTAGCAAAAGAAATAAATAAATAAGCACAACCCTCGGGGAAGTGGAAAAAAGGATGAGGGAGAGACATTCGAAGAATCCTGCCTGAAACAAAACAAAACTTAGTAAAAGGAAATTCTGTACAAGCGTTTTACCTAAACTACAGAAAAATAACAAAAAGCAAATGTAAGAGTTCAAAACTGGAATGGGAAAAGAGTAAAATAAGATAATGAAAAAAGAAAGTCTAACTTAAAGAATACTATCAAGGAACAAAACAGACACAGCTGAAAATAAAATTACAAACAGAAAAAAGGTTGAGATAATTACTATAAACTTAGGTCAAGATGGGAGTTAATAGTGACCAGACATACTCTACTGCCTTAATCAATGGAAAAAGTTAAACAAAAAAAATGGTTTTTCAGACAATTAATAATAGGCAATACACGACAGTAATTTCTGAGAAAGGAAACAATGTGAACTCCATGACTGAACTGATCCATCTTTCTGCTTGGGGAAAGCTTCCAGAACAGGGAGGAGAATCTAAGTAGGGGCCAGCAGTCCACCTGAATTAAGGAGACAACTAACTGGGAGCTGGAACAGAAGAGGTCACTGAGAAAAGTAAAGGCAGCTAGAGTTTACAGGGCACAATCCTGGAGAAAAGAAAGCTACAAAGTGAGCTCTGGAAATCTGCAGAGGCTTCAACTTAAATCTTCAGCAAAGCACTTATCACTGCAACCATCTGAATAAAATACCCAAGGAGGGGAAGAGATGGTATTCCCACCAGCCAGTGGAAAAACCTTGTAATCCAAGAGGCAATGAGTTATAGGCTATTACTCAGAATAAAAGTAAGGCATAAGATTAAAGGCTACTCCAGTCTCACTTAACAAAGCATAAAGGAAACATCAAAAACATCAAATTTTCTTTAAGTAACTCACCTATGCCCAAGAACAAAGCCTCCAATATTTTCTTTTTAAAATACAAGTACATCCAATATCCATGAAAATAAAATTTACAATACCTGACATCTAATAAAAATTTGACAGTTATGCAAGAAAATAGGAAAATACAACTTTTTTTTTAAAGGTTTTATTTATTTGACAGAGAGAGATCACAAGTAGGCAGAGAGGCAGGCAGGCAGACAGAGAAGGGGAAAGCAGGCTCCCTGCTGAGCAGAGAGCCTGATGTGGGGCCTGATCCCAGGACCCTGGGATCATGACCTGAGCCGAAGGCAGAGGCTTTAACCCCCTGAGCCACCCAGGCGCCCTAGGAAAACACAACTTTTAATAAGAATCAATCAGTCAAAATAAATCTGATTAAACACAGATGACTGAATTATAGACAATGGCATAACACTACTATTTTAACTGTACTTTATACTCTCAAGGAATATGAAGGAGATTTTAAAAACCCCATCAATATGTTAAGGAGAGCCATAGAAGATAATATAAAAGATCTACACAGAACCTGTAGAAATGAAAAATAAAATAAACCAAAAAATACTAACATACTGCAAAAAAAGATCAGTGAACCCCAAAACACAGCAAAACAAGTGAGACAAAAATGCTAGGATAAAAATGAAAAGAGCAACGTTGACAACTTCAAGCTGCCTAATATAAGTGAAACTGGAGTTCTCAAAACGGGAGATGACCAGAAGAGTGCTACTGAGGAAATAATTGTCAAAATATCCCCCAATTTAATCAAGATTATAAATTCCCAGATCCAAGCTCAATGAAATTCTAGAAAAATAAACATGAGGAAAACCATAACAACTTATACCACAAACAGCTTAAAAACAACCTTAAATAGAGATATATTTAAAAAGAAGGCAAAAAAATTAAGGCTTATTATATATATAAAAACAAAGGAATAAGTCAAATATAATTTAAAAATGGCTAACGCATTAAAAAAACCACAAACAGGGCGCCTGAGTGGCTCAGTGGGTTAAGCCTCTGCCTTCAGCTCAGGTCATGATCTCAAGGTCCTGGGATCGAGTCCCGCATCGGGCTCTCTGCTTGGCAGGGAGCCTTCCTCCTCCTCTCTCTCTCTCTGCCTGCCTCTCTGCCTACTTGTGATGTCTCTCTGTCAAAGAAATAAATAAAATCTTTTTAAAATAAATAAATAAATAAATAAATAAATAAATAAATAAAACCCCACAAACATTAAAATTTTAGGCTCAGGGAAAGTCTTTCAAAAATGAATGTAATATAAAACCACTTTCAGACAAAGGACAAAAGAATCCAAAACTAGCAGACCTGAACTACCAGAAATGTTGAAGGAAATCCTTCAAGCAGAAGAAAGATCAGACCAGACAGCAGATCTATATAAAAGGAATTAAGAACAATGCAAATGGCAAAATATAAGGAAATCCTTTAAAGGATAATTATCCTTTTATTATGTTCAGTTAGCCACTTACGTACCTATCCTTAGTTTCTGATGTAGTGTCCAATGATTCATTAGTTGTGTTTAAAACTATTAAAACGATTAAAACTAAAGCAAAAATACTGTGGGCAGTTATAACAAAGGTGGAAGAAAAATAATATGATGACTACAAACAGCATGCAAGAGGAGACATTCAAGACATTCAACTTTATACTACTGCACGATTATTAAACTGTAAGTGGCATGACTGAATGAATGAATGAAAACAGATTGTAGAAAGTTAAAAATGAATAATATACACCCTAGAGTGACTTCTGAGAAACTCAAGGCAAAGAAGTATACTAGTAAAGTTATGCAAATAAAACAATACTAAAAATGGCTAATTAACGTAAAGTAAGGCAAAAAACAAAACAAAACAAAAAACCCTACAGAAAACAAATACACAAACAGAAAATAAAAAATAGAAAAATGGTTGATTTAAGCCCAACCATAATCACACTAAATGTAAATGGCATAAAGACTCCCAACAAAAAGGCAGAGACTATGTTAGATAAAATCTTGAGATCCAATTCTCTCTTCTATAGGAATCTTACTTAAATATAAAAATGCATATAGGTTAAGAGTGAAAGAAAGAAAAAATAAATACCATGCTATAGTAGTACCAGACTAAATTGATTTCAGAGCAAAGAACCTACCAACGTTAAGGAGGGACACTTCATAATGAAAAGGAGACATACATGGGTATATTCATGGAGGAGACCACTAATCCTACATATTTCTACATTTAATAAGAGAACTTCAAAATACGCTAGGGAAAAACAATAAAACTGAAAAGAATAACAAATTCACATTTATACTCACTCATTAAGAAGCCAAACAAAAATCAGTAAGGATAAAGAAAATTTGTACATTATCAATTAATTGTGCCTGACATTTAGGGAATACTCAATACAACCAAAGTAGGGCACAAATTGTTTTCCAGAATGCACCAAAACAGACCACATTTTTGGCCATAAAACAAATCTCAAATTTCAATAAAGATGCAAAATGTCTCAAATCAAACCACCACCATGTATTCTTGACCAACAATAGAATTAAGTTAGAAATCAGTAAAAGAAAAAATATATGGAAACTAAGTAACACACTTCTATATAACCCACAGGGGGAAAAAAATACCTAAAAGAAGTTACAACAAATGAAAATAACACATTACATTTGTGAAACTTACAGTACTAAATAACTACATTAGACAAAATGAAGATTTCAATGGAACAATCTGCGCTTCTACCTTAAAAAAAAAAAATCAAACAGAGGAGGGAGCAAGATGGAGAAGTAAGAGACAGAAATATCATCAGGTCCAAGGAGTTCAGCTAGATAGTTATCAAACCATTCTGAACACCTACAAGCCCAACAGCTAGAGCTAGACGAGAATAGCAATTCTAGGAACAGAAAAAATCAACCACTTTCTGGAAGGTAGGACTTGGGGAGAAGTGAATCTGAAGCCATAGGAAGATATAACACAGCAGGAAGGGCCAGCTCCCTGCAAGCAGTGGAGCACCAGAGCAAAAATCAGAACTTTTAGAGGACTGCTCCACTGAGTGATGTTGTTCCACAGGCTACCTGGGGGGTGGGGTGGATGGAACCCTCATGGGGACAGTGTGGTCTCAGGAACCATGGGGTCACAGAAAGACCAGGGGTGCCTGAGTGTGGCAGAGCTCCCAGGTATTGAAGCAGGGAAGCTTGCTGCAGAGATGGAGCTAAGAAGGGGGTTCTCAACTCAGGGTTATTTTAAACTGTGATCTGAGGCACAGTCGGACCACTACTCTTTGAGCAGAGACCACACAAGAGGCGGATCTGGGGAGACTCTCTCCTTCCTCCTCTGGGAGAGGCAGTGCAGTAGCGCTGCAGGAATCTGCTGGGTTTGGAGACTCCAAATGGTGCTGTGCACCAGAGATAAAAATGCTCGGTCACAGGCCAGGAGTGCACAGAGCACAGCCGGAAACCAGGGAGATGGGAGTGATTGACTGTTTTTCACTGGAAGTGCACTGAGGAGTGGGGCCCCGAGCTCTTGCCTCCTCCAGGGCCACAGATTGGAGGTTGCCATTTTCATTCTCCTCCTCCAAAGCTGTACAGAAAGTGTTCAGGGAACAAAAGCTATCAAAAGCTCGCCTAAGCACATTACTTAGCTGGTCCCTGACAAGGGCGGTGCAATTTTGCCTCAGGCAAAGATATTTGAGAATCCCTGCAACAGGCCCATCCCCCAGAAGATCCCCCAAAACATCCAGCCAAAACCAAGTTCACTGATCTATGAGAACTGCAGAACTCCAGAGCTAGGAAAAGCAACAAATAAGAGTTCACAGCTTCTCTCCCATGATCCTTTCTTTAGTCTTTCAAAGTAAAATTTTTAAAATTCTTTTTCATATTCAATTTTTTAAAATTTTCCTCTTTACTTTTTTAAGGCTTTTTAACTATTTTATCTTACCAATATCTTTTTAAAAATCTTTTTTTACTTTTCTTTGTTATAATCATATTTTACCCCTTCATTGTATTTAACCTTATTTTTTGTTTACATATAGATTTTTCTTTAAAATTTTGGGATACAATTTCTTCTAATCAAAATATACCCTAAATCTGGTACATGGCTATGTTCTAATCTCCAGCCTGATCACATTTTTTCCCTTTTTTTTTTCCCCCAACCAACTTATCAATTCCTTGTTTAGAATCTTTTAAAAATTTCATCTTTACAGTCATTTTCATCCCTTCACATTGTTTACCCTTATTTTTGTATATATATGTTTTCTTTCTTTAAAATTTTGGGAGGTAGTCTCTTCTAACAGACCAAAATACACCCAAAATCAAGCGTGTGGCTCTGTTCTCTTCACCAATCTAATTAGTGTATGTATATGTATATGTACATGTATTTGTATATGTGTATATATATGTGTGTGCGTGTATGTATATCCCCCTCCTTTCCCCCCCCCCCCAATCTTCTCCCCCTGGTTTCAGGTCTCTTCTGATTCGTTAGTGTATATTTTTCTGAGGTTGTTGCTACTCTTTTGGTATTTTGTTCCTATTCATCTATTCTTATCTGATAAAATGACAAGGCAGAAAAACTCACCACAAAGAAAAGAACAAAAGGCACTACCAATGGCTAGGGACCTAATCAATACAAACATCTGTAATATGTCAGAACTAGAGTTCAGAATGACAATTATTAAGGAGCCAGCTGAGCTTGAAAATGCAAGCCACAAATACTGTATATAGTTAGGCTGTCATTGAAAATAGAAGGAGATAAAACGCTTCCAGGGCAAACAAAAATTAAGAGAATTTGCATATACCAAACCAGCCCTACAGGAAATACTGAAAGGAGTCTTCTAAGAGAGGACCTTAAAGAGATGAGAAAGGAACAGACACAATATACAGTAATAGTCACCTTACAAGCAAAAGAATGGCACTCGATTCAGATCTTCATTCTTTCATTTTTCATTCATCTCTTTCAATAGTTACCCTAAATGTGAATAGAATAAATGCCCCCAATCAAAAGACACAGGTTATAAGAATGGATAAAAAAACAAGACCCATCACTACGCTGTGTATAAGAAGCTCATTTTAGACCCAAAGACAGCTCCAGATTTAAAGTGAGGAGGTGGAAAACAATTTACCATGCTAATGGACATCAAAAGAAAGCTGGGGCGACAATCCTTTTAACATATAATTAGATTTTAAGCCGAAGGCTATTAGTAAGGGATGAGGAAGGACACTTTATCATACTTAAAGGGTCTATCCAACAAGAAGAAATAACAATTTTAAATATCTATGCCCCTAACATGGGAGCAGGCAACTACATAAGCCAATTAATAACAAAATCAAAGAAGCACATTGACAATAATACAGTAATAGTATGGAACTTTAACACCCCCCTTACTGAAATGGACAGAGCATCTAAAGCAAAAGATCAACAAGGAAATAAAGGTTTTAAATGACACACTGGACCAGATGGACCTCACAGATATATTTAGAACCTTTCATCCCAAAGCAACAGAATATGCATTCTTCTCTAGTGCACATGGAACATTCTCCAGAACAAATCACACCCTGGGTCACAAATCAGGTCTCAACCGGTACCAAAAGAGTGGGATCATCCCTGCATATTTTCAGACCACAATGCTCTGAAGCTAGAACTCAATCAAAAGAGAAAAGTTGGAAAGAACTCAAATACATGGAGGCTAAAGAGCATCCTACTAAAGAATGAATGGGTTAACCAGGAAATTAAAGAAAAATTTAAAAACTTCTGAGAAACAAATGAAAATGAAAACATAACAGTTTAGAATCTTTGGGAAACAGCAAAGGTGGTCTTAAGAGGAAAGTATATAGGGGAGCCTGGGTGGCTCAGTGGGTTAAGCCTCTGCCTTCGGCTCAGGTCATGATTCCAGGGTCTTGGGATAGAGCCCCGTATCAGGCTCTCTGCTCAGCGGGGAGCCTGCTTCTTCCCCTCTTTCTACCTGCATCTCTGCCTACTTGTGATCTCTGTCAAATAAATAAAATCTTAAAAAAAAAAAAAAGAGGAAAGTATATAGCAATACAAGCCTTTCTCAAGAAACAAGAACAGTCTCAAGTACACTATCTAACCCTATACCTAAAGGAGCTGAAAAGAACCCAGCAGAAGAGAAATATTAAGAGCAAAAATCAATGAACCAGAAACCAAAAGAACAGTAGAACAGTAGAACAAAACTCGGACCTGGCTCCTTGAAGAATTAGTAAGACTGATAAACTCTTTGCCAGATTTATCAAAAAAAAAAAAAGAGAAAGGATCCAAATTAATAAAATCATGAATGAGAGAGAAAAGATCACAACCAACACCAAAAAAAAAAAATACAAACAATTATAAGAACATATTATGAGCAAACTATACGCCAGCAAATTTGACAATCTGGAAGAAATGGTTCCATTCCTAGTGACATAAAAACTACTAAAACTGAACCAGGAAGAAACAGAAAACCTGAACAGACCCATAACCAGTGAGGAGACTGAAGGTGCCATAAAAAATCTCCCAACAAGAGCCCAGAGCCAGACGGCTTGCCAGGGGAATTCTACCAAACATTTAAAGAATTAATATGTATTCTCTTGAAACTGTTCCAAAAAACAGAAAAGGAAGGAAACTTCAAACTCATTTTGAGGCCAGCATTATCTTGGTCCCAAAACCAAAGACCCAATCAAAAGGGAGAATTACAGACCAATATCCTTGAATAACACGGATGTGAAAATTCTCACCAAAATACTAGCCAACAGGCTCCAACAGTACATTAAAAGAATTATTCACCACAACCAAGTGGGCTTTATTCCTGGGCTGCAAGTTTGGTTCAACATCCATACATCAATCAATGTGATACAATGTATTAATAAAAGAAAGAACAAGAACCATATGATACTCTCAATAGATGCTGAGAAAGTATGTGACAATACATAGCATCCTTTCTTGATCAAAACTTCACAATGTAAGCACAGACGGTACATACCTCAATATTATCAAAGCCATCTCTGAAAAACCCGCAGCAAATATCATTCACTATGGGGAAAAACAGCTCTTCCCTTAAGGTCAGGAACACATCAGGGATGTCCACTATCACCACTGCTATTCAACACAGTACTAGAAGTCCTAGCCTCAGCAATCAGACAACAGAAAGAAATTAAAGGCATCCAAATCGGCAAAAAAGGAGTCAAACGCTCACTCTTTGCAAATGATATACTTTATGTGGAAAACCCAAAAGAATCCACTCCAAAACTGCTAGAACTCATCCAAGAACTGAGTAATGTGTCAAGATATAAAATCAATGCACAGAAATCAGTTTTATTTCTATACCCCAACAGCAAGAACAGAAAAAAGAGAAATTAAGGAGTCACTCCCATTTACAACTGTACCCAAAACCTTAAGGTATCTAGGAATAAACTTACCAAAGAGGCAAAGAATCTGTACTAAGAAAACTATGAAGTACTCGTGAAATAAACTGAGGAAGACACAAAGAAATGGAAAAATGTTCCATGCTCATGGATTAGATGAACAAATATTGTGAAAATGTCTATGCTACCTAAAGCAATCTACACATTTAATGCAATCCCTATCAAAATACCAGCAACTTTTTTCAAAGACATGGAACAAATCAAATAATCCTAAAATATATATGGACCCTAAATAGCCAGAGGAATGTTGAAAAGGAAAGTCAAAGTTGGTGGCATCACAAGTCCAAACTTCAAGCTCTTTTACAAAGTTGCAATCATCAAGACAGTATAGTAGTGCACAAAAACAGACACATAGACCAACGGAACAGAATAGAGAGCCCAGAAATAGACCCTCAACTCAATGTTCAACTAATCTTCAACAAAGCAAGAAAGAATGTCCAATGGAAAAAAGACAGTCTCTTCAACAAATGGTGTTGGGAAAATTGGACAGCTACATGCAGAGGATTGAAACTAGACCATTTCCTTACACCACACACAAAAATAGACTCAAAATAGATGAAAGACCTCAATGTGAGACAGGAATCCATCAAAACCCTTGAGGAGAACACAGGCAGCTACCCCTTCAATCTCAGCCACACCAACTTCTTCCTAGAAACATCGCTAAAGGCAAGGGAAGCTAGGGCAAAAATGAACTACTGGGACTTCATCAAGATCAAAAGCTTTTCCACAGATACTTGCAAATGACTTACCAAATAAAGGGCTGGTTTTGGATACCCCCTATAAGAACTAATCAAACTCAATGCCCAAAGAACAAATAATCCAATTAAGAAATGGGCAAGAGACATGAATAGACATTTCTGCAAAGACATCCAAATGGCCATCAGACAGAGGAAAAACTGCTCAACATCACTTGGCACCAGGGAAATACAAATCGATACCACCTCACACCAGTCAGAATGGCTAAAATTAACCAGTCAGGAAACAACAGATGTTGGAGAGGATGCAGAGAAAGGAGAACCCTCCTACACTGTTGATGGGAATGCAAGCTGGGGCAGCCACTCTGGGAAACAGTATGGAGCTTCCTCAGAAAGTTGAAAACAGAAGTACCCTATGACCCAGCAATCACACTACTGAGTATTTATCCTAAAGATACAAACAAGGAGTATGTGCACCTGAATATTTATAGCAGCAATGTCCACAATAGCCAAACTATGGAAAGAACCTAGATGTCATCAACAGATGAATGGATGAAGAAAAAGTGGTGTGTGTGTGTGGGGGGGGGGGGGTATACAATGGAATATTATGCAGCTCATCAAAAAAACACAAAATCTTGCCATTTGCAATGATGTGGATGGAACTAGAGGATATTAGGCTAAGCGAAATAAGTCAATCAGAGAAAAAGAATTGTCATATGATCTCTCTGATGAGGAATTTTAGAGGCAGGGCAGGGGTTGCGGGGGAAAGGAGGGAAAAATGAAACAAGATGGAACTGGGGAGGGAGCTAAACCATAAAAGACTCTTAATCTCAGAAAACAAACTGAGGGCTGCTGGGGTTGGTGGGCGTGGGGGCGGGCAGATAGGTAGGCTGGGTTATGGACATTGGAGAGGATATGTGCTATGGTGAGTGCTATGAATGGTGTAAGACGTATGATTCACAGACCTGTACCCCTGAAACAAGTAATACATTATTACATGTTAATAAAAAAAAAAAGAAGAAAAGAAAAAGGGTCACTGGACACCTCACCAAATTATAGATGGCAAATAAGCATATAAAAGGACCTTCTACATATTTCATATGCATATGGGAAATGCATATTAAAACTCATGTACATACAAAAGCCTGTAAATGGATATTTATAGTAGCTTTATTCCTAAATGCCCAAACTTGGAAGCAATCAAAATGTCCTTTCGTAGGTGAATGAACTAATCAACTATGGTATCTCTAAAAAATTGTACATTATGCAGTGCTGAAAACAAAGGAGCTCTCAAGCCATGAAAAGACATGAAGAAACCTTAGATGGGTATTACTAACTAAAAGAAGGCAATGTGAAAAGACTACAACTTGTATGACTTCGACTGTATGAAATTCTGGAAAAGGCAAAACTGTGGAGACAGTAAGATCAGTGACTGGAGTAGGTACAGGAATGAATAGGCAAGGCATAGAGGATTTTAAGGGGAGTAAAAATATTCTGTATACTACTATAATGGTGGCTACATGTCATTATACATTTGCCCAAACTCCCAGAGTGTCCAACACCAAGAGGGAACCATACTGTAACTACAGACTTTGGGTGATTATGTGTCACTGTAGGTTCATAGGTTCATTAATTTTAATAAATGTATCACTCTGATGGGGGATGTAGGTTCAGGGGATATATGGGAAATCTTTGTTATCTTTCTCTCAATTATTCTATGAACCTAAGACTACTCTAAAGAACCCCCCACTTTTTTAAAGTAAGAAGGACAGCATGAGTGTAAAAGTGGGTGGGGGGAGGGACGGGGGAAAGGGCGAGAGAGAATCTTAAGCAGACTCCATGCTCACTGCAGAGACCAAAACAGGTTTCAATCTTACGACACTGAGATCATGACCTGAACAGAATTAAGAGTCAGACACAAAACTGAGCCACCCAGGTGCCCCTAGAGAAACCTTTAAAAATAAAGGCTGTATGGGATGCCTGGGTGACTCAGTTGGTTAAGCATCTGCTTCTGGCTCAGATCATTGTTCTAGGGTCCTGGGGATGGAGCCCCCCCACGGCGGGGATGGGGGAGGTGTCCCTGCTCAGCAGGGAGCCTGCTTCTCCCTCTGCCTGCAGCTCCCCCTGCTTGTATGCTTGCTCTCTCACTCTCTCTCTCCCTGCTAAATAAAATTCAATAAATAAATAAATAAATAAAATAATAAAGAAAGGATAATACATTGTAACCAGGTAGGGTTTAGTGAGAAAAATTAAGGCTGACTGAATTTCTGAAAATCAACCAATGCAATTCATCATATTCACATAATAAGGAAAAACCATTTATGGTCATCTCAACTGATGGAGGAAAATTACTTGACAAAATTCAATAGCCACACATGACAGATCGAACAAAACTTTCTGCAAAGAAAACACCATATCCTCAACTTGATAAAGTGTATTTACAAGAAATCTATAGCTGCCATCATGGTGAAAGTCTATTTCCCCTAAGGTCAAAACGAGGCAAGGGTATCTGCTCTCATCACAGATATTTAACTTCACACTAGAGGGTCAAGTCCATACAAGAAGACAATTAAAAAAAAAAAAAAGGAATATACAGGGACGCCTGGGTGGCTCAGTTGGTTAAGCAGCTGCCTTCGGCTCAGGTCATGATCCCAGCGTCCTGGGATGGAGTCCCACATCGGGCTCCTTGCTCGGCAGGGAGCCTGCTTCTCCCTCTGCCTCTGCCTGCCATTCTGTCTGCCTGTGCTCGCTCTCTCCCCCTCTCTCTCTCTGATAAATAAATAAAAATCTTAAAAAAAAAAAGCTTTAAAAAAAAAGGAATATACACAGGAAAGGGAAAACTAAAACTCTTCCATTCACAAATAACTGTTTACATGGAAATCCAAAAAAACTTAAAAATGCTACTAGAAGTACAAGGAAGTTTAACAAGGTCCCAAGATACAAGGTCATTATACACACATTAATCATAATCCAACATACCAACAGAAAACAACTGAAAACTGAAATTAAACAAAAATACTAAAGTATAAATCTAATGAAATATATACTAGATCCCAAATGATGAATATTAGAAAACAATGATGAAACAAAGACTTAAATAAACGGCAAGATACTCTGGGCTCATGAATTGAAAACTCAGTATTTTAAGATGTCAATTCTTTCCAAACTTGCCTATAGACAACCAAATTCCAATCACAATCCCAGCAGGAGGCTGGTAGAAATAAATCAGTTGCTTTAAAAATTTATGTGGAAAGTTAAGGGAACCACACAGCCCAAATTCAATTCCAGAAGAATTAGATTTAATGCTTTGTTTAAAAATACATGTTTAGCATGCCATGATCCATCTATGTACATATACACAGAGAGAAGGAATATTATTGGTAGTGGCATTTTTTGTGTGTGTGTGTGACACTTTAACTTTGTGTACTCTGCTATGCTTGACTATTCAGTGACTATGAATCATTTCTGCAAAAACAAGTCATCGTACTAAAAAATAAAAATCTAGCAAAAGCTGACACAAAATATGTAGGCAGTAATCACTAGCTCTTTCTTCTTAAGTAATACTAAGTATCTTGGACAAAAAAAATGAAGTCCAATCATTCAAAAAATCAATTCTAGTCCTTAGTATCATTGTTGATATTGGGGTGGAGAAAAGCACTTAAGTAGGCAAAAATTGCTGGTAATGTAGTTCCAGGATTAGGTGAAAGATCCAGATATTTAAGTGGTTAATGTAGTCACCGATCCAAAAGACAGCCACATGAACCAAGATTTATGATCAATCTAATTCTAGGACACTTACCAAAGAAGCTCAAAATAATAATTAAAGCTCCAATCAATACACAATAGTAGAACATGTATTTTTTCTTTTATGTGCTTTTTTTATAGCTCAGAAATTTTCTACAGCTGTCTTATAAATAAATCAGAAAAAAAAACATACAAAAAACAGATTAAGCCTCAAAAAATCTGAGTAAAAAGTAAGCCTTGTTTAGATACAGTTTAACTGTTCTAATTTAATGACTTGAGTACTTTTGAAAATTTGATTAAGTTTTGGATTTGTCAAAACCTTTAAGTAAATAAGCATATTGACTATTAAGACTGTTGAAAAATCGGACTTAATGCAAGACAAAATCCCCTCCAGTTGCTAACAAACTACACTAAAACTGAACAGTTCATGAACAGAGACAAAAGCACCAAGAATGAAAGGAGGTAGTATCATATACTACATAGAATTACATACTACAGAGTCAATTCCTAGGCTGGCCACCATAATCTAGCACATTTAAGATCAACCTTGGCCACCCAGCCTACCTGCCAGAGATAGTGACTTATTAACAGTGACTAAAATGCAGTGTCAATTTTATCAGTTTCCTAGTCAATAAAGGTGAAGAAATAGTTGTAAAAATTTTAATAGGAATATAATTTTCCATATTGTTCACTAAAGTGATTTTCTGATTTAAAACACATAAACATAAAAAATATATATTAAAAAATCCTTTACACCCCTCCCCCAACCATAATTGTTTTTTAAGGGAAAAAAAAGGTGTTCATCATGGTTCTGGAGAGGAGAACAAAACTGGAAACATGAATCCCTCCTTTTAAGTCTTTACTATACACAAAGAACATGCCTACTTGGTAAATGGCCAAAATCTGACTTTACAAATCACACATTCTTCCTACCCCCCAAAAATAAAAGTAATGTTTTAAAATTTATTATTCTGTAATACATTTATTACCCTATGCCTCTTTTGTATTAAACAGACTCAAGTAGATATTCCAGTTTATTACTGAGATTAAAAATACCTGTTTTCCATGCCCAACTACAAGAAATATAATCAAGAGAATGATCTCAGTTGAATTAACAACCTCCAGGTATTATTTTATTAAAATTTAACACAGTTCAAGCAATATCAGAACTTTATGAAAAAATAGTGATTTATGTAAAATTTATGTAAAATTCGGACTCGTGTATATAATGGGAATCATTTGGGAAATCCGACAAGCATTAGAAGTGGAATTTAGAAATCATGGATTAATGAAATATGATTTTAACGCAAATACCTCGCCCAAAATTAAAAATAACTTTAGTAACTCTAATGTTAATATGCAGTCCGGGGGAGGGGGTGGAATGATTATCTTAAACTGAAGTTTATTTGCACCACCTGAATAAAGAAACTGTACCACTATAATGAAAAATTGTATCACTCTAACGATGCTATCTAATTAAAATGCAACCTACACCGAATTAAACATGAAATTTCAGATTACAGAAGTATGCTTTACGTCAAGATACAAGATTTGTAACACCACTGAACTGACCAGCTTTTACAGATACATACATTTATTACTTGAGAAATACAGTAATTTCTTCCTAGCATGAAGGTCGAGGACCCAGCCACAGAGCTAAGACTAAACAGTATTAGTAAATATTACCACCAAGCTGTCCCAAATAGCGGGCGTTTAACTGCAGAGTCCGCCCGACAGAACAAAGAGGCCGACATGCCTCCAGGGATGACAGTGCTGCAGTCTGAGGTCGCTGGGAACAGGACGAGAAAAGACAGGGTACTCCACGGAATGGGCCTAAAACCTACGTACAGACGGCCTACGCAGACACAGGAAAAAGAGCAACAAAAAGGGACCTAGAAGAATGGGGAGTAGCTTTCATGAAAGCTACTCATGAAAGACGGTTAGGGGTGGGAAACTACAGCTGTCTTGTCTTTGCTTCTCCCATCGGGGTTTACCTTTCCATCTCACTGCTCCTCACGGCCACTGCTGACAGCTCTACCCAAGACTCAGGGCCCTAAAGCTGAACTGGCGTGACCACGGGATACAGGGAGAAAATGGGGACGGAAGGCACTCCCTGTTGGGTGGGGTACCACGTTACCTCTGCAACCCATCCAGCCCGGCTCGGGTTCCTGTCGCCTTCGCCTCTAACGCTTAGCACCATGAAGGTCACTAAAAACCTCCTTACCCAGCTCGCCATGGAGCACAGTCCCAAGACGTTCCCCATCTCCGCAACGTCGCAGGAGCACCGACAGGCAACAAGATGGAGACAGTACCTCTCCACCCTTTCGGGCCTTATTTACTATTTGCGAGCCACTTCCGGCGCATAGCTCACCCCGCCCCTCAGCTTTGCGTCACTTCCTTTGAGGCCTGACTTGGGTGGGGTGGAGGAGGGCGTCGTGATGAGATTGCGCGTGCGCATTCTTGGAGTTTGGGGCTGCTTTCGGAGCAGGATTCTTTTAACACCGCCGGCGGAAGTTTTTGGCCAATGCAGTGATCGTAGTTTGCTACATTAAGGAAACGATGTGAGAAAAACTCACCTTTGCTTAATGTTTGAGTTTGGGTTCAGTAGAGGCTGAGGTGGTGCTTGATGATTTTGTCCTCTAACCGCTTTTGAAGGATTGCCTTCTCGGTGCTCATACGTTCGTCCACTTATTTCTCGTTTTTACACTTTAGCGTCTTTTTGCCCCACTTACATTCTCAGATATTCCTGCAGGCCACTGCCTAGGACAAGTTCTACTGGGGTATTTCCATTCGTTTGGGTACTAACAGTTCTTTGTATCACTTTTTTGTTGTTGACACGCATTTTAATTTCTCGTCCAATTAAGATGTTACAGGAAGTTTGCCCGTTCAAAAATTATAATTAGGTGAAAAGACATACTGATTATAAAGACTTAAATATGACATTGACTTTATTGAACGTCATGAGCTGTTCAGGGGACATTTGGAATCCTTGCAAATTAAGTGGTAGTGATCATCTCTAGTGAGTACACAAAGTTCTAATTCTTTTTATAGTGATATAAAAAGATAATCTGGGAGAACAGTTTGGTGCACAGAAATAAAATAGAAATAGTCTTTGTCATTAATAATGACAGTTTTATAAAGATTACAAAAATTAGATGGGTGAAGGTGAAGTAACACCTAGGACTCTAGAACTGTGACCATTAAATAAGTAGTAAAAAGGAAGTAATGGAATTTGGTAAACGACAATGGGTTTAGTTTGGGCATGTTGAACTTGAAGTCTCAGAAATGGTACCCCTCAGCACGTGAAAATGCAAGCTTAAAAACCAAGAGTAATGAGATGCAAAATTTAAAGTAACTTAAATTGCCCTTAGAGTTGAAGATGTCAGCCTGAAAACAAGAAGCCAGATCGAGAAGCAGAGCATTTAATTGGAATCAAAGAATTGCAATTAAGGTACAAAGATTTATGTAGAATCCCAAATAGTGTCCAGATTTCAGGAGGTTGACAGGATTTTCATGAAGAAAAAAAGGAGGAAGATTGGGTAAATAGTTTTAAAGAAGAGTTCATTGGTGCTGACAGGTAGGGCTGGATTTGCACTCATTGATTGGTCAGGTGAAGTGATCCCTAGGCAAAAGTTCACTTTTATTAGTCGTTTCAAAAGGGATATTCTCCTGCTTGTTGACTTCTTGAATGTTGACCGTTTGGCCAAGTTCAAGGTTCAAGAAACAGGATGTGAAAACCAGTTGTCCTGAAATGGCTGTTCTGGCTCCCTTTTAAAATGGCTCTACTTAAGTCATTTTTAAAAAGATAGAGGATTGAGGTAGATATCCAAAGAGAAATGTTGTAGAGTTACAGGAGTCCTTAATATGAATCCAAAAAATTTACCACTGGAAAAATTACCAAGTGGGGAGAAGCTATTGACTTAGTTTTTAACTTCTCACTGTGGTTAATGTCATTTACACACCCCTCCTTTCAATATTCTTTCTCCTTTCAAGTTCTTTTCTTTCTCCTTTCTCCTTTCAAGTTCTTCTGAGTTTTAAATTCTGCTTTCAATATACATTGTGAAAATAGTGTTAGTAAGGTACTTGACTTCTCAGAATCTCAGAATTTTTGTTAGTAATATATCAGCCTTAAAGAGTTGAGGGGATTAAATAATAATCACGTGGTCTTATAAATTATAGCACAGTGTAAGCCTATTGTAGACCATAAATACAAGCCAGTTTCCCTCAAAATAAATTGTCTTAAAGGATGAATAAAATTTATGCATAGTTTATATTGTACAATACAAGGAGAGAAAGGATCTATGAAAAATATGTTATGACTTTAATCCTAAAATAAATTCTAAATGTAAACATGTTTAAATATTTTAACATATGTTCAATAAGAATAAACTAGGAGTAGATTAGGACAAAATAACCTATAGGGGTCAGTATAAACTTAGAATTGCAAGAGGCTGTATCCTGATTAAAGACATGCTTTTGTCAGTGAAGACATATTTTGATTTTTTAATTAAAAATCAAGACATAATAAAGGTAAAACACCCTCCTAATTTATTACCTTAATATTAAGATAGCCTATGAACAATTTTATTTCCACACAGGTTTTTTTTCCCTCCCCCAGCCCAATGTAAGCCAGTAATTCCCATGACAACCAGATATGTCTATACGTAGATGAGGACAAAAGTATAATATTTATTTCAGGTAGAACATATATAAATTTAGGGAAAAAGGCAAATATTCACAATGTAAATAATGAAGTGATAGAGAATTCAAATGTTTCTAGGGTTTAAATACTATTTTATAATCATTTAGAATGACTACTTGAAGAAATGCTAATGGCATTTATAAAACATTTTGCTTCTCAAGGGCATTTAGCTAAAATATGTTAAGGATTTATTGTCCTCACATAGGAGCTGATAAAATTTTGTTATCATATTTTGAAGAACTATTAAAATCAAGCATTAATTCACCAAAAAAAATGTTATTAGGCTGTAGAAAGGAGCCAACTATTTCTATTTATGCATTTATCAGATTTTTGAATTCTTACTAAATACGTTATTAGGGCAATGTTTAAATCATCACTTTCCAGTAGAAATATAATATGAGCCACTTTTATAATTCAAAATTTTCTAGTAGCCACATTAAAAAGAAAAAGGAACAGATTAAATTAATTTTAATAAAATTTTAATGATACATCTAATTTAACCCAATATAATTTCAACATGACATTAATATAAAAATTACTAATGAGATGTTTTACATTATTTTTCATGTTTTCCTTTTTTTTTAAAGTTTTATTTATTTGAGAGAGAATGAACAAGAGAGCAGAGCAGGGGTAGGGGCAGGGGCAGAGGGAGAGGAAACAGAGTCCCCCTAAGCAGGGAGCCCAATGCCCAATGCAGTACTGGATCCCAGGGTCCTGGGATCATGACCTGAGCAGAAGGCAGCCACTTAACAGACTGAGCCACCCAGGAATGCCTCTTGTTAAGTTTTCTAAATCTAGTTTATATTATACATTTATAGCACATCTCAGTTCAGACCCGCCACATTACAAGAGTTTGATAGACCCCACATTGTACAATGTATATCTAAGTAGGGGGAACGAAGCAATTATCTATTAGCAATTATCCAAAGAACCCAGTACAAACTAAATAAATAAACACAATTTTCTTTGTATAAATCATAGATATTTCAGAGTAAAGTGGTTTTGAGCCTGCTAATTTACTTCAGACATTGAGTTGGTTTCATCTAATTTATTTTTGCATAAAAATCAAATCTGAGAGACTGTAGGAAGAGTAAATGTTAAGTTCTTATAATTTAGGCTAATACTTTGATTCAGACATGGTTAGACACTGCACCATAGTTCAGCAATACCAAATGTTAGTCTTCAGTAAGAGAGAAAAACAAAAGAGTTGGCTAATATAGTAATATATGAGAATTGTGCTTTAAAAAAGGAGTTCTCTCATGCAAACAGAGTCCAGAAGATGGACTTTTCCCATTGAATCTCCATATAGACACAACCTTGGATTAAATGTCAGTTGAGGAAGTGTTTAGAGACATGCTTAAATCTGGAGTAAGGATGCCTGTGCTTAAATGCTATCCCCACCTCAAATTAGCTGTGTAATCTTGGGCAAATTTCATTTTTTTTTGCTTCAGATTCGTCAACTTTAAGATGGGAGAGTAACAGTACCTTCTTCACAATGTTGCTGTGTGGATTAAATGAAACAAGCAAAGTGCACAGAAGGGTGTTAGGCTTCAGTAGGTACTCAATAAATATTAGCTACTCCTAGATAACAGGGACTTTTCTTCTGTTTTCTTTTTCTTTAGTATCTCCCCCCACCCCCATAGTTCTTAATGTTTGAAACCCTGTGTCTGGCTCTAAGTCAAATGTTTCCATCTAATTTTCTCCGCAATAAAACTGAAGGGAGAATATGGTATGGGCTTCAGGTCCTGCTAAGTAAATAACTACAAGACAAAACAGGCCTTTTCCTTAATTTGTATTAACTGTTAACCTTGAAAATAAAACTGCCAGTTATTTTGTCAGCCAAAGAAGGGTTTATTCAGGAATAGCCGAGAACTGCCATCCAGGACAAGTAAGCTGCAGCAAAATCATAAGCAGGTATGGGAAACAAAGGAGAGGAGTGTTCTGTAAAGAGGTAGCTGGGAGGGACTATTATAAGGCTAAAGTCAATTGGAGTAAATTGGGAGGTTGAAGTATAGCAGCTTTTCATTGGCTAGGCTGTTGCCAGGCCAAGAAGAAATCTTCCTTTCTCTGATAGGGACTTGTAAGGTCCCTTTCTTCTGTTGGGTGTGCAATTGGTAACTGGTGCTAGATGTAAGAGCTCCCCCTGCTGGCTTCTGGTCTTCATCTAAATGAGGTTTTTTCTTGTTGCTGTTTTTTTTTTTTTTTTAAAGATTTTATTTATTTATTTGACAGACAGAGATCAGAAGTAGGCAGAGACACAGGCAGAGAGGAGGAAGCAGGCCCCCCGCTGAGCAGAGAGCCGGATGTGGGACTCGATCCCAGGACCCTGAGATCATGACCTGAGCCGAAGGCAGAGGATCAACCCACTGAGCCACCCAGGCGCCCCTCTTGTTGCTGTTTTTAAATTTTCACACAATTTATCAAAGTACAATTGCCATACATTGTTTTGTTAAGAGAATTTTTTCTTTTTAAAATCTTACTAAAAACCCCATTTCAGGAGGAGGTGAGAATGGAGCCATTTAGAATCTATCCTGGAGGCAGAACAGTTCTAGGATTGGCTAAATTACACACTTAAGCCTGATAATTTTGAAAAAGAGAGAAATTCTTTGTACCCTCCTTACACCTTACCAAACATCTCTTTTCCTCAAGGAAGGAAAGTATTTTCCAGAAGCCCTGACCACCTGTTATCAGATTCTTCTTCAGTCTCAAAATCAGAACTGTGTTATATGTATCTGCTTTAAACAATTCTTGAGAAAAGGAGTTGAGATACCATGATAGATTTACTCATCAGTATTCCCACCATAAAGCCCTGAAGAACGCAGTCTTGGATCAAACCTGAACAAAACTGAAGTTCAATTACCAAGCCACCTCCAGTCTAGAAGCTGCTTCATTCTCAAGCAAAGTTTTAAAATTCAGTATATAACTTCTCAATAATAAAAATTAGAATTAAAATACCGTCTTCATAAGTAAATAGAAAATGTAAATTTTTATTCACAATAATTAGGAACTTAAATCAGTAGGATACTAAATTTCTTTTAAAAAAAAGGATTTTTTCATATATTTATTTATTATTTAGAGAGAGCAGTGGGGAGGGAGGGAGAAAGAGAATCTCACACAGATTGTGCTGAGCATGAGCCCAGTGCAGGGCTTGATCCTAGGACCCTGAGATCATGACCTGAGATTGTTAGGGTACGGAGTCGACCACCCCTCAATTATACAGAGAACACTCTCAATAATGCAAATCACACAGCGAGGTTTATTTCCAGCTAGCTAGGGTCCAAGTATCCGCCCGGCGCAGCGGGTTTCAACAGGGACCCCGAACACTCAAAGCCAAGGATTTTATATAGCATTTTCAAGGCACTTTTTCATGGCTACATACATACCTTGTGCCCCACTTTGACAGTTTAACTTTGTTTAACTTTTTGCCACCACAGCATCACCCTGGCATCATCCTGGCAATTAAGTGAGATTTAGGTTTAGAAGAAATTTAATTTTATTTACATTTCCTTCTGCCTCAGTCTCCTTCAGTTTTACGGTGGGGAGCTCGACCTTAGGCCTTGAGGAACTGAGCCATTTGTCTCTGGAAATTGGGCCATTGAAGAGATGGCCTTTTTGTTGTAAATCACCAGGACATTTGCAAACCAAGGGAGACTCCTGTCTTGCAGGATTGTGATCTCTGCAAGTTAACTATTTGTTTTTCTTTAATATCTGGTCCCTGTGGTGCCACCGCCTAACCACCCTGGTGGTATATGATTAAGTTGTTTCTTAGGTTTTAGCTACTTTCTCTTATCTCAAGTTATGTGCGCCTGTCGGCTGGTTAGGGACGCTCAGTAAAATGGCTTCCCGGCCTTCAGGATGGCCATTCTTAACGCTAACCCACTCTTACAGTGCAAGGTGCCGGGCTTTTGCTTTGCCAAGATGGCTGTACTTAAGTCAGGGCTAGACTCGAGGTGGGTACAGCCTTGTTTTTCTTGGCCTTCACACCTGGAGCTGGTTTTCTGGAACTTGTTTTTAAGTCCCCTGGGGGAAGGGGAGCAGGGACAGTTTAAGGGTTAAACAATAAGGTTATTGTTTAACCTCAATGGAAGCCTCTGGCTAAAATAAAAATATAAAATAGGTCCTTACAAGTTGAAATCAAGAGTTGGATGCTTAACTGACTGAGCCACCTAGGTGCCCCAGAACACTAATTTTCTATAAAATAACTACCCATCTTCTTTTCTAGGAAATAAATTTCTTTTTTAAAAAATAGATTTTATTTATTTATTTGAGAGAGTGAGAGAAAGAGCGAGCGAGCGCAGAAGCAGGGAGAAGCAGGCTCCCCTCTGACAGGGAGTTCAATGTGGGACTCAATCCCAGGACTCTTGGATCATAACCTGAGCCAAACGCAGATGCTTAATCAACTGAGCTACCTAGGGGTCCGGGAAATAAAATTCTTTTGAAAGCCAAATCTTGTGTGCTTCAATCTCATTTTCTATAGAAATGATTGCTAGATCTGAAAGTCTTTCCTGTGACATTGTACACCTCAACTAGTCGTTAATAATTTTTAATTTTGAGAAGCCTCCACTGGCAAATAATATTGCATAAATATATTTGTATATTTGCATAAATAAAAATATATACAGAATATAAAAATTCTGAAAGCTGTAAAAGTATTTGGAATTAGTGCTAAATATAATATAATATTTTAAGAGCAGTCACACCAAGGATGTTCAATTACTGGCATATTTCTCTTGCATAAATTCAAGTAGCATAATATGTATCAACCCTGTTAAGATAGACATTTATTTTCATCAATTTGAAATTAGTTTTAACAGAGTTAATAGATAAGATACTTCATTAGAATATAGTGGAAAATAATTGTACAAATTACTCATCACTAGAGTCAGTAATATTTATACTACAATTAAATGTGTTCCTATTAATAAAAATTTGTATGCTGTAAATCATGCTTACTTAGATGAGGAACCCCCCTGTATGGTACCTGTCCTGAACAGTTAGACCTGGCAGCTCTACTCTATAGTCAAGAGCAATGGAGACAATGGTGTTGGGATGGATCTAATACTTAAACAATTGCAAAATGATTAGAAAAAAATAATTAAATATCTTCGGGTGAGGTAAAGATATTTAATTTCCCCTCGGTGGTTCACAATGTCTTAGGTGTTGCATTTTCTTCAAGCATATATATTATTCTGAAGTCATGTGCATTTTTATTCCTGGTCTGAAGAATAAAGTTGAAGGTGCCATGTAGCTTATCTGCCTATGTCTCCAGTCTCCTCTCCATTTCTTCATTTTTCAATTATTTATTCTTTCTACAAATATTTTACATTTCTCAGTATGAATGCATTATTACTCATAATTCTATTTTAATAGTGAAGACATTTAAAGCAATAGATTTTTCCCCTGAATAATATTTTCCATTTCTTATAGTATGAAAAGTTCTCCCTTTCATTGCATTATATAAAGGTTATGATTTCCTTTAAAATTCTCTTTTTGATATGAATGTTATCAGCAGTAATGATATTTCTCAATTTCCAAATAGAAAAGACTTTTCTTTTTCTTTTTCTTTTTTTTTAAAGATTTTATTTATTTATTTGACAGACAGAGATCACAAGTAGGCAGAGAGGCAGGCAGAGAGAGAGGAGGAAGCAGGCTCCCCGCTGAGCAGAGAGCCCGATGCGGGACTCGATCCCAGGACCCTGAGATCATGACCTGAGCCGAAGGCAGCGGCTTAACCCACTGAGCCACCCAGGCGCCCAGAAAAGACTTTTCTAAATGTTACTGGCTTACAACTTTTCTAATGTTATTGGCTTATGTTATTGGTTTAGTTTTTCAGTGTGTGACCAAGCATCTGATTAGTTTTTCTAAACATCACACTGACATAAAAAGGAAAAAGTACATTGTCTATTAAAGGAATTTAAAGATCCACAAGTCTATTAAATTAGGGTTATTACATCTATTATTTAGTTCCTTTGTCTTTATTTTTTATTTGCTAGATAAATCCAGTTGTAAGTGGGGTCTGCTGAATTTCCCACTGTTATTAAGTTTTTAAATCACTTTTTTCTTGTAATTTCTCATAGTATTTACTTGGTGGTTAGTTGTTTCTTTGATATGTTCAAGTTTATGGTTATATGAACTTGTTCAATTATAACTTTTTTATTACACTGAATCCTTCTTCATTCTTCTGTGTCATACCTTACTGTTCACTTTCTCTGATGTTTATATGAGTATTCCTACTTTCTTTTTATTTGCTCTAAATGATATCATTTGCTGTTTTAACTGAAGCAATCAGCATTCTTACACTTCTTCCCTCATCCTCTTGCCTCAGTTTTTGTTATTTTGTTATTTCTAAGGCATGAGGGCCTATAACATTTAGGTTCTCTTCTGACCACCTCAGCTCTATGTTTATTTTAATATTTGTTCTATAGTAAAATATAGTCAGTGTTCACTTCCAGTATTTTACTGTAGTTTCTTAAGTCATCTTTTGAATAGTGAAGTTCTTCTCTGTGGATTCTCCAAGAAAGGACTGATGAAAACAAGATTCCTTGAGTTCTTCCTTGTTTTATATTGTTTTTGCTTTTGTATTTGTATAGTAGTTAGCCTAGAAATAAAATTACTGGATCACCTTCTCTTTTTGTAAGTTTTTTTTTTTGGGGGGGGTGTATATCAATTGTCTTTTTTATTTAAATTAAATGTTTCTGAGGAGAAGTCTGAGCTCAGTCTAATTTTTTTCCCGTTTATATGCAATCTAATTTTTTTAACCTTCATCTCCAAAGTGTTATTTTATTAATTCCAAGTCCAGTAACTTCATTAGGATATATCTTGGTATTGAACATTCTGAGTCCGGTTTCTCTGGAGTATGGGGAAACCATTTAAAGGAAAGTACAGATTTATTTATTTTTTTTTAAAGAAAGTTATCTTGAATTATAAATGTAAGTTATTTGCTTATTTCCATTATTTTATCTTTCTTCTATAAGAACCAACTGTTTAATGTTGGCTCTCTTACCTGCCTCCCATACAAACTCTTCTCCCTAACCATTTTAAACTCTTTATTTGTTTTATGTTGTTCACCTTCTACCACTTAGTGCCTCACATCTGCTATTAACATTTCTCTCTTCCTGTTATTTCTTCATTTCTTCACTGAGTTCTTTTAGTCTTTGCTTTGATCTATTGCTTCATAGAAGTCAGTTTGCTTCTTTAAGGTTATGGTTCCTCTGGTTTATGAGCATCATCTGCTATTTGTTTTTCTTCTTCCTCTTTTCATCATTCCTGATAATATTTTTATATAGGTCCTGTGCTTATAATATTTAAATTTCTCATCTTAAATGATGAATTTGGTCCTGGACTTAGTAATTAAAGTAAATTTGTATGGAGAAATGGCCAGCACCACTTTCCACCCTATCTGAAATTTTTTGACCTGGTTTTTTTTTGTTTTTGTTTTTGTTTTTTGGTGGGGGAGATTATGAGGGGTGTTATTTATATTTTATTTCTCTTTAGTCAGGGCAAATTGTTTCTATCCCCTACCACCCCCCAAAAGTTTCTCTTTTATTTTTCTTCTGTTTTTTTTTCTTTTACTATAACAGCTTCCTATCTACATATATGAGCTTATTTTCATGATCCTCAGATAACCCTGCCTCTGCTTTTCATACCCAAATTGGGTCCAGAGAAACATTATAACCATTGTCTACAATTGATTTTCATTATTGCAAATAAAGAATGTATTTTTTCACGTCAAAGTGTGCCCTCTTCCATTGAGAAGTGGATTTTGCTGGTTCTTTCAGGGATCTATAGCCAAGGCATCCTCCCTTTGCTTCCTCTTGAATGTATCCCCTTCTCTTCTCCAGTAATTTTTGTCATCCTTTTCTTCAATTTCACTGGGAATTTAGCTACCCCTTGATTTTACTTTGAAAATGAGATCATATTTTTGTTTTTCTTTCTCCTCATTCAATTTGGATGACTTCCAGAAATAGACTAAGCAAAATGCCAACTCTCACTTCCACCTTGAAACTGGAAATCTACTCTTGTGACTTGCATTTTATTTTATGCTTAAGTCACTCCACATTGCTTGGAGTTTACCCTACATGCCATGAACTTTTTAATCTTCCTGTCTTTGCTTCTGTATGTATTTCTACCAGCACCATTTCTCATAAATGCTTTTTTATAGCTGATACCAATTCATCAGCTAATACTCAGTTGCAGCTCCTGCACGAAATCTCCTGACAGCTTCTCCTTTTTTTGGCTAATCTCAAACATTAAGTATGATGATTTATCTACTCTCGATGAGGCCTGAGCAGTTTTGCATGCCCACATTTATTATATTGTTACTGGCATCTCTTGTTGTTATTCGTTGTGCTTTTATCTCCCAACCATACTAGGATTCTTGAGAATAGTGACTGTCTTAGGCATTTTTGTATTCTCAGGTTAAAAAAAAAAAGTAAGGCCTGTGATAAACAATCAAGCTAGTTGAATGAATAAATACATTATTTACAGAGACAACTCTCAAAATATGTGACCAGTAACATCCCTGAGCATAAAAGAATGCATTCATTTAGAATTTAGTTTTTAAAACATTTATAAATAATAACATGTGTAGATATAACTTAAAAAAATTAGCAACTCAGCTGCAGCAACATCGGTTTGTGTGATTAAGATTACAGTGAGTGAACCTATTCATTTCTCAGAGATTTCCATAGCAAGTTTGCGATTCAACTGGAAATGTAATTTTTATTGCTTCTGGTAACCCACAATCCACCTACAATCTGTCAGCAAGTAGTGCTATTTCTGTTTTCTGTATCCTCCTCAGTAATAATTATTGCGATTGGATTGTAGCTGACAGTTCTCATTCTGCAGTGTAAGAGAAACATGGTATTATTCTTTTTGTAATATATAATGGGAAAAGTTAGCCTTTTAGTAATATAAAAAGTAATACTTTCATGTAATCTAACATCATATATATATATTAATTTAATTTTATTTTTTTCATTGTTCCAAAATTCATTGTTTATGCACCACACCCAGTGCTCCATGCAATACGTGCCCTCCATAATACCCACCACCAGACTCACCCCACCCCACTATCCCCCTCCAAAAACCTCAGTTTGTTTCTCAGAGTCCACAGTCTCTCATAGTTCTTCTCCCCATCTGATTTCCCCCAACTCACTTCTCTTCTCCATCTCCCAATGTCTTCTTATTCTTTATGCTCCACAAGTAAGTGAAACCATATGATAATTGACTCTCTCTGCTTGATGTATTTCACTCAGTATAATCTCTTCCAGTCCCATCCATGTTGATACAAAAGTTAGGTATTCATCCTTTCTGACGGAGGCATAATACGCCATTGTATATCTGGGCCATATCTTCCTTGTCAATTTGTCTGTTGAAGGTTATCTTGGTTCTTTCCACAGTTTGGAGACTGTGGCCATTGCTGCTATGAACATTATGGTAAAGATGGCCCCTCTTTTCACTACATCTGTATCTTTGGGTTAAATATCCAGTAGTGCAATTGCAGGGTCATAGGGTAGCTCTATTTTTAATTTTTTGAGGAATCTCCACACTGTTTTCCAAAGTGGCTGCACCAACTTGCATTCCCACCAACAGTGTAAAAGTTTTCCCCTTTCTCCACATCCTCTCCAACACTTGTTGTGTACTTTCTTGTTAATTTTGGCCATTCTAACTGGTGTAAGGTGGTATCTCAATGTGGTTTTGATTTGAATCTCTCTGATGGCTAAAGATGATGAACATTTTTTTCATGTGTCTGTTAGCCAACTGTTTTATGGAGAAGTGTCTGTTTATGTCTTCTGCCCATTTTTTGGCGTGATTATCTGTTTTGTGTGTGTTGAGTTTGAGGAGTTCTTTATAGATCTTGGATATCAGCCCTTTGTCTGCAGTGTCATTTGCAAATATCTTCTCCCATTCCGTGGGTTGCCTCCTTATTTTGCTGACTGTTTCCTTTGCTGTGCAGAAGCTTTTGATCTTGATGAAGTCCCAAAAGTTCATTTTCACTTTTGTTTCCTTTGCCTTTGGAGACATATCTTGAAAGAAGTTGCTGTGGTCGATGTTGAAGAGGTTACTGTCTATGTTCTCCTCTAGGATTTTGATAGATTACTGTCTCATGTTGAGGTCTTTTATCCATTTCAAGTTTATCTTTATGCATGATATAAGAGAACGGTCAAGTTTCATTCTTCTACACATAGCTGTCCAATTTTCCCAGCAGCATTTATTGAAGAGACTATCTTTTTCCCTCTGTATATTTTTTCCTGCTTTGTCAAAGATTATTTGACCATAGAGTTGAGGGTCCATATCTGGGCTCTCTACTCTGTTCCCCTGGTCTATGTGTCTGTTTTTGTGCCAGAACCATGCTGTCTTGGGTGATCACAGCTTTGTAGTAAAGTTGGAAATCAGGCAATGTGATGCCCCCAGTTTTGGTTTTCTTTTTCAACATTTCCTTAGCAATTTGGGATCTCTTTTGATTCCAGGCACATTTTAGGATTGTTTGTTCCTGCTCTTTGAACAATGCCAGTGGAATTTTGATTGGGATAGCATTGAAAGTATAGATGACACTAGGCAGTATAGACATATTGACAGTGTTTATTTTTCTGATCCATGAGCATGGAGTGCTCTTCCATCTTTTTGTGCCTTCTTCAATTTCTTTCATGAGTGTTCCGTAGTTCTTCGAGTACAGATCCTTTACCTCTTTAGTTAGGTTTATTCTTAGGTATCTTATGGTTCTTGGTGCTATAGTAAATGGAATCAATTCTCTAATTTCTGTTTCTATTTTTTCATTGTTAGTAGTCAGAGATAAAGTGGGACACTACACCACTCTTAAAGGGTCTATCCACCAAGAAGATCTGACAATTGTAAATATTTATGCCCCCAATATGGGAGCAGCCAACTACATAAGACAACTGTTAATAAAGATGAAGAGTCATACTGCTATGAATACATTAGTACTAGGGGATCTTAAAACACCACTCTCAGTAACAGACAGATCATCCAAGCAGAAAATCAATAAAGAAACAAGAGCATTGAATGACACATTGGACCAGATGGACCTCATAGACATACACAGAACATTCCACCCTAAAACAACAGAATACTCATTCTTCTCGAGTTCACGTGGAACTTTCTCCAGAATAGACCACATACTGGGTCACAAATCAGGGCTAAACTGATACAAAAAGATTGAGATTACTTCCTCCATATTCTCAGACTACAATGCTTTGAAACTGGAACTTAATCACAAGAAAAAGTTTGGAAGGAATTCAAACACTTGGAAGCTAAAGACCACCCTGCTTAAAAATGTTTGGATTAACCAGGAAATCAAAGAAGAACTTAAGCAATTCATGGAAACCAATGAGAATGAAGACACTTTGGTCCAAAACCTATGGGTTCTGGTTACGGCAAAGGTGGTCCTAAGAGGGAAATACATAGCCATCCAAGCCTCCCTCAAAAAAATTGAAAAATCCAGAATACACACCTTAAAGAACTGGAGAATCAACAACAAATTAAGCCAATCCCACCCACAAGAAGGGAAATAATCAAGATTAGAGCAGATATCAATGAGATAGAAACTAGGGATAAAGTAGAACACGTCAACAAAACTAGAAGTTGGTTTTTTGAAAGAATCAATAAGATCAATAAACCATTGGCCAAACTAATCCAAAAGAAGAGAGAGAACCCAAATTAATAAAATTATGAATGAAAAGGGAGAGATCATGACTAACACCAAGGAAATAGAAATAATCATCAGAAATTATTATCAACAGTTATATACCAATAAGTTAAGCAACCTAGGTGAAATGGAAGCATTCTTGGAAACCTATAAACTTCCACAACTGAATCAGGAAGAAATTGACAACCCGAACAGACCAATATCTAGTCATGAGATTGAAGTAGTGATCAAATGCCTCCCAAAAAACAAGAGCCCAGGAACTGACAGATTCCCTGGAGAATTCTATCAAACATCCAAAGAAGAAATAATACCTATTCTCCTAAAGCTGTTTCAAAAGATAGAAACATAAGGAAAACTTCCAGACACTTTTTATGAAGCCAGCATTACCCTGATTCCCCAAACCAGGCAAAGACCCAACCAAAAAGAATTTCAGACCAATATCCCTGCTGAATACAGATGCCAAGATTCTCAACAAGATCCTAGCTGATAGGATCCAACAGTACATTAAAAAGATTATCCACAATGACCAGATGGGGTTAATCCATGGGATGCAAAAGTGGTTCAACATTCACTGATCAATCAATGTGAAAGAATAAATCAATAAAAGAATAGAGAAGAACCACATGGTCCTCTCAACTAATGCAGAAAAAGCATTTGACAAGATACAGCATCTGTTCCTGATTAAAACGATTCAAAGTATAGGGATAGAGGGAGCATTCCTCAACTTCATAAAATCTATCTATGAAAAACCCATGGTGAGTATCTTCCTCAATGGGGAAAAGCTGACAGCCTTCGTTTTGAGATCAGGAACACGACAAGGATGTCCACTGTCACCATCATTGTTCAACATAGTACTAGAAGTCCTAGCAACAGCAATCAGACAACAAAAAGAAATAAAAGGTAATCAGATTGGCAAAGAAGAAGTCAAACTCTCTCTCTTCACAGATGACATGATACTTTATGTGGAAAACCCAAAAAACTCCACCCCTAAACTACTAGAACTCATACAGCAATTCAGTAATGTGGCAGGATACAAAATCAATGTACAGAAATCAGTTGCTTTCTCATATATAGTAACACCAGATACCTTAATGTCAAGTTTAAGGGTTTAGTATTCACTTTTAACTCCTTGAGAAATATATCTCTGACATTTAGCAATATAAAACTAACATATGTCTTCCTCATTTTTGCAAAAGCAAAACTGCATTGAACTTGGTTTTTTAATTACTCTATAAACCTTTTGGAAATAAAGACAGACCCATGAAAAAGAGCATCATATAATATTTTTTTCTTTTTTGTTTTGAAGAGAAGGTAGTACTATTAGACCATTTACTATAAAGAGTAAATATGAAGAAGCACATTTTATTGTTCAACCAAACAAAAGATATAATAAAATAAGTTATATACATTCTTATTGTTAGGGATAATCAAAATTACATTGTCTGATAAGTATTTATAAAAGGCAATTTCTAATATGTTGACAGATACTTTCTCTATTTTCATATGGCTGAATAGAAGGTATATCTGTGGGTGTTTCATATTATGTTTGATTAAATATACCTGGTATCTAAACAGGAATACCTATATATATGCTAAAGAATAATTTTCTTTCATTTCTAGAAAAAGTTTGCAATGAAGAAATGAGTTAAAGCTTAAACTGGAACATAAAATCGATACCTTTATTAAACTGCTTCAACAATTTCTTGTTATTTTTAAACAATGACAGCTCTACTATCCCTCAAGCAGCCTTGGTTAAATAAACTTCTTATCCTCAAGTTGTTCAAATATCTTTTATGTATGGTGTGGGTTGGTAGTCTTGGTACAAGACTGAGAGGGGACAGAAACAGTGGCAGATAGCGCACCAAATTTCCAGAAGTGAAACAAATGGAAAATGTTGGAAGTGGTTTACAGTCATCAAGAATAAACAAACGTCACTACATTTATCATGAAATTCAAGTACTCATTCAAATCTGTTATATTGTAAACTTAGAAAATTCTCATCAAAGTATAAAACAAAATTTAAGGAAACTATGAACACTTTGGTAGAACACTTCGATAGTACAATTGCTAGTACTTTGGTATCCATGTGTATGTATCATCTTGCTTAGTCAGGAGGAAATCTAGTGATGATTAAGAGTTCAGCATCTTTGGCAAATTCCTTAAACAGTTTGTCTTAGTTCTCTCATCTGGGAAACTGGGATAATTATAATACTTACTTTTTTCTAGTTTTATTGAGAAATAATTGACATATGTCACTATACAAGTTTAAGGCCTACAGCGTGATGGTTTGTTTTACACGTATTGTGAAAAGGTTACCTTAATAGATTCAGCTAACACTCATCATCTCATATAGGTACAATATAAAGAAAAGAAAGAAGCAAAAGAAAGAAAAAATTCTCCTTTTGATGAGAATTCTTTGGACTTACTCTCTTAACAACTTTCCTGTATATTATACCATGGTGTTAGCTACAGTCATCGTGTTGTACATTATATCCCTAGTACTGATTTATTTTATAACTAGAAGTCCATACCTTTTGACCAACTTCTTCCAGTTCTTCATCCCCAACCCTTTGCCTCTGGTAACTGCAAGTCTGATCTCACAGAAACTCATATGAGTTTGGGGCAGTGGGTTTTTTGTTTTGTTTTGTTTAGGTTCTATGTAAGTAAGAATGTATAATAAGTAAAAATCTATAGTATTTGTTTTTTCTCTGCCTGATTTATGTCTTTTAGCATAATGCCTTCAAGGTCCATACATGTTGTTATAAATGGTAGGGTTTTCTCATTTTTTTATGGCTCAGTAATATGCCTCTGTGTGTGTGTGTGTGTGTGTGTGTGTGTGTGTGTGTGTGTGTGTACATACACCATAACTTCTTTATCCATTCACCACCAGCAGACACTTGGTTTATTCCCATGTCTTGGTGATTGTAAATAATGCTGTAGCCAACATGGGCATATAGATATCTTTTGAGTTTGTGTTTTCATTTCCTTTTGCTATGTTCCCAGAAGTAGAATTGCTGGATCATAGTTCTGTTTTTTAAATTCTTTTTTAAAGATTTTATTTATTTATTTGACACACACACAGAGAGGGAAAGAGAGAGAGAGATAGAGAGAGAGAAGACAAGCAGAAGGAGCAGCAGGCAGAGGGAGAATTGGGCTCCCTGATGCGGAACTTGATCCCAAGACCCTGGGATCATGACCTGAGCCGAAGGCAGATGCTTAACCAATGGAGCCACCCAGGCATCCCCATTTTTAAAATTTTTTGAGGATCCTCCATGCTATTTACATAGTGGCTATTTACATAGTACCAATTTTCAATCCCAGCAACATTGGACAAGGGTTCCCGTTTCTTCACCTCCACACCAGCATTTGCTATCCCTTGTTCTTTTGATGATATCAGGCCATTTACTAGGCATGAGGTAATATCACATTGTGGTTTTAGTTGCATTTTCTTTATGATTAGTGATATTGATGATTTTTAATGTATCTGCTAGCCTTTCATATGTCTTATTTGAATAAATGTTTGCTCAGTTCCTTTGCCCATGTTTTAACTGGATTATTTTTTGTTGTTTTTTTGTTTGTTACTGAGTTATATGAGTTGTTTATATATTTTGGATATATGGTTTGCAAATATTTTTTCCCATTCTATAGGCTGCCTTTACACTTTGTTGATGGTTTTATTTTGGTGTATAATATAAGCTTTTTAGTTTGATGTAGTTAATTTTTTTGCTTTGTTGCTTGTGTTATGGATGTCGTATCCAAAATATTATTACCAAGACCTATGTCAAGAAGCTTTATTCCTATGTTTTCTTCTAGTAGTTTCATGGTTTTAGGTTTTACATTTAAGTCTTTAATCCATTTAAAGTTAATTTTTGTGAGTGGTGTAAGATGAGATCCAGTTTTATTGTTTTACATGGAATATCCAGTTATCCTGGCACAGTTTATTGAAGAGACTGTCTTTTCTCCGAATATTCTTGGCTTCCTTGTCAAATATTAGTTGACCGCATATACTTGGGTTTTATTTCTGAGTTCTCAGTTCTGTTCCACTGACATATTTGTCTGTTTTTACAATTTAACTATACTGTTCTAATTTCTATAGCTTTTTTTTTTTTTAAGATTTTATTTATTTATTTGACAGAGAGAGAGAGTAATCACAAGTAGGCAGAGAGGCAGGTGGGGGAGGGGATAGCAGGCTACCCACTGAGTGGAGAGCCTGATGTGGCCTCCATCCCAGGACCCTGGGATCATGACCTGAGCCGAAGGCAGAGGCTTAACCCACTGAGCCACCCAGGCACCCCTAATTTCTATAGCTTTATAGGATAGCTTGAAATTAGGAAGTGTGATGCCTTCTGTTTTGTTCTTTCTCAGGATTTCTTTGGCTATTCAGGATCTTTTGTGGTTCCATAGAAATTGAAAGAGTGTTCTTTTCTAATTCTGTAAATTGTAATTCTAAATGCCATTGGAATCTTAATAGTTACTACATTGAATCTATAGATGGCTTTTGGTAGAATTGACATTTTAACAATATTAATGAACTTGGAATAGCTTTCCATTTATTTGTGTCTTCTTCAATTTCTTGCATGCCCCTTGTAGTTTTCAGAGTGGTATCTTTTACTTCCCTGGGTAAATTTATTTCTAAGTATTTTATTGTTTTTGATGTAAGTGGGATTCATTTCTTAACTTCTTTTTCATAAAATTTGTTGTCAGAATTTAGAACTTCTACTGAATTTTGTATGCTGATTTTGTATCTTGTAACATTACTTAATTCATTGATTAGATCTAACAGGTTTTTGGTTGAGCCTTCAGGTTTTCCATATGTAAAATCATGTCATCTGCAAATACAATTTGATACATTTTCAATTTTGATTACATTTTCTTTTCCATGCCTGATTGTTCTAGCTAGGACTTCTAATACTATGTTGAGAGGAGTGGTGAGATTGGTCACCTTTGTCTTATTTCTGATCTTAGAAGAGGAGTTTTCAACCTTTCACTATTGAGTATGAGTTTAGCTATGGGCTTGTCATATATAGTCATTATTGAGATATGTTCCTTCTATTCCTGTTTGTGAAGAGTTCTTTCTTCTTTCTTTCTTTCTTTCTTTCTTTCTTTCTTTCTTTTTTAATCATGAATGGATGTTAAATTTTGTCAAATGTTTTTTTGGTACCAATTGTGATTATTATATCATTCTTTTCTTTCTATCAATTCTTTCTTTTGTTCTTTCTTTCATTCTATCACATTGATATATCACATTGATAGATTTTTATATGGTGAACCATCCTTGTGTCCCAGAGTTAAATTCCACCTGATCATGGTGAATGATCTTTTCAATGTGCTACTGTATTCAGTTTGCTAGCATTTTTTTTTTTTTGAGAATTTTTGAATCTATATCTCTCAGGTATCTTGGCCTATAATTTTCTAGTAGTATCCTTTCCTGGTTTTAGAATCGTTATAATGCTGACCTCATAAAATGAGGTTGTTTTGGAGAGTTTGAAAAAGATTGGTGTTAATTTCTTATTAAATGATACAATTGGTCTATTCAGATTTTCTATTTCTTCCTGATTCAGTCTTGGTAAGTTATATGTGTTTCTAAGCATTTTTCCATTTTTTTTCTCTTTTCTATTAATGCAAGAAATTGCAGGAACTAAAGGAAGGAAGCTAGACTTCCTTCCTTCCTTTCTTTCTTCCATCCATCCATCCACCCATCCATCCTTCTTTTTTAGAGAGAGGTGAGAGAGTGGGGTAGGGCAGAGGTAAAGAGAGGGGGAGTAAATATTAAGCAGGTTCCTCGCCCAGCATGGAGCGCATGCTGGGGCTCAGTCTCCTGACCTTGAGATCAAGACCTAAATAGAAATCAAGAGTCAGATGCTTAACTGACTGAGCCACCCAGGCACCCTTCCATTTCTTTTAGACTTCTAGTTTATTGGTATATAGTTGTTCACAGTAGCCTCTAATGATCCTTTGTATTTCTGTGATATCAGTTGTAATGTCTTCTTTTTCATTTATAGGTTTACTGATTTAGGTGCCTTCTTTTCTTCCCCCTCGGTTAGTCTAGCTAAGGGTTTGTCAATTTTGTTTATCTCTTTAAAGAAATAACCCTTAGTTTGGTTAATCTTTTCTGTTGTTTTTCTGTTCTTTATTTAATTTATTTTCATTCTAATATTTATTATTTCCTTTCTTTTGCTAACTTGGGACTCAGATTGTTCTTTTTCTAGCTCCTTAAAGCATAGAGTTAAGTGCCTTATTTCCGACCTTTTTTACTTCTGTTGTAGGCACTTATTTCTATGAACTTCCCTCCTAGAACTGCTTTTGCTGCATCCCCTAAGTTCTGAAATATTAGTTTTCCATTTTTATTTGTCTCAACCTTTTTTTATAACCCCTTTAATTTCTTCTTTGATCCATTAGTTATTCATAATATCTATATTCATGAATTTTCTGGTTTTTCTCTTGCTGTTAATTTCTAGTTTCATGCCATTGTGGTCAGATAGGATACTTGGTATGATTCCGGTCATCTTGAATTTGACTGTTTTGTGGCCCAGCATATGGTCTTTCCTAGAAAATGTTCCATGTGCTCTTGAAAAAAATATGTATTCTGTTGTTGTTGGATAGACTGTTCTGTATATGTCTGTTAGCTCCATTTGGTCTATAGTGTTTTCTGATCTTCTATTTCCTTATTAATTCTCTGTCTGGATGACCTATCTACTGTTGAGAGTTGGTTATTGAAATCCTCAACTATTATTGTATTACCATTCATTTTTCCTTTTAGATCTGTTAGTTTCGCTTTACATATTTAGGTGCTCCAATACTGGGAACATATATTTTTACAGTTGTTATGTCTTATTATTGACCCCTTTATCGTAATATAATGACCTTCTTTGTCTCTTTATACCATATTTTAGTTTAAAGTCTATTTTTCTGATATAAGTATAGCTAACCCTGTTTTGTTGTTGTTACCATTTGCTTGGAATGACCTTCTATCCCCAACTTTCAATCTGTGTGCTTTTTTTCCTTTTTAAGACTTTTACTTATTTTTACTTATTCTACTTATTTATTTGACAGAGAGAGAGAGAGAGATGTTTGAGGATCCAAACCAGGCATATATGCACTGTACTGAGTTCCCTGATTCGAGTGTATATCCGACTTGGTTCTATAGATGAGCAAAACTACCTTTTAGATTAGTACTTGTGCACTGCAGGTAAGAACTCAGTCTGCCAACATCCCTATGCTAGTTGTTACAGGCCCATCCTCCCTGCTCTGTCATTCAAATTCACAGTGATTGAGTCTGGCAAATTACCCTGCAATCCCCCTGGGGCAAGATCAGAGTAGAGGCTCCCACAAAGCAACACACAGCGTTTGGGGAAAGCTGG